>NW_024496527.1:2401514-2567771 GCF_017590055.1 Onychostruthus taczanowskii
AAGGGAAGGGAAGGGAAGGGAAGGGAAGGGAAGGGAAGGGAAGGGAATTGCCGGCTGTGGAGAGAGCTGGGCTGGTGTTGAGCCTGCAGATATCCCGGAGCCCCCGAGTCCCTGCAGCTCCCCCCACAAGAGCATTCAATTAGACAATAGCACGAGTTATTCCCTGAGCTGATTGAACCTCCCGAGGCTGCCTGGGGCAGGATTTTAACAGAACTCTGACACGGGAGCAACGCGAGTCGTAACAATTAATTACAGAGGCTGCGGGAGTACGTGTTACTCTGTTCGTGCCCTTTCAGGCACTGCCAGATGTGTTATTTCCCAGATTTGCTGGAGCCGTTTCAGTATTTAATTTCTCCAGCAGTGTCAGCTCCCGGAGCAGCGGAGCCGGTGCCGGTGGGGCGGGGGCTGTGCCGGGCAGGACCCGGGGGTGTGGGGACATCGGCATTCCCAGGAACACCTCCTCACCGGGAGGCAAAGACGTGAGAGAAGTAAAATTACAGAGCCTCGGCAGAGAAATCAAGGAGAGATGTGTGTTTTGGGAGGGCTCCATTATGCGGAGTATTACAAAACACCAATCAGTCGTGGAAATCGTGTTCAGGGAATCTGAGGGAGCAGCCAGACACTGGCGTGTCCTCTGCATGACAATGAAACCAGAGGCTGCCCTGATTAAAAACAGAGCGAGAAAGGCACAAGCGGTGGCAGCAAGGTAGGAAAATGCCGTTTTTCCATGGCAGAGCAGACATGGAAATTCACGGGCGATGAAGCAAAAGAAGGAACAGGACCGTGAGCCGATACAGGGGAGCTGGCGATGCCATTGCGGGGCTCAGGGTGGCACAGAGGGGCAGCCAGGGCTCGGTCCGTGCCCTCCTCCCTCCGAGCGGCCGCTGCTGCCGGGCCCGGGGCCGGTGCTGCCCGCGCCGCCGCTCACGGAGCGCCGGAACCCGGCGTGCCCATCCCACAGCACCGCGGCCGGGAAAAGAGGATTGTAAAATCTGGGCAAAGAAAAACTCCCTCTGAATGTGGCTGAATCCCACACCGGGCTGGCATGGGCTGAATCCCACAGCGGGCACAGGCTGAATCCCACAGCGGGCACAGGCTGAATCCTACAGCGGGCACAGGCTGAATCCCACACCAGGCACAGGCTGAATCCCACACCGGGCACAGGCTGAATCCCACACCAGGCACAGGCTGAATCCCTGCTCCAGGCTGGCACAGGCCAGCACTTACCCCGGCAGCAGCTAGCATGGAAGTGGGAACTGAGGCATAGGTGCAGCACTGAATGTGGGTGCAGCACTGGAATGTGGGTGCAGCACTGGAATGTGGGTGCAGCACTGGAATGTGTGGGTGCAGCACTGGAATGTGGGTGCAGCACTGGATGTGTGGGTGCAGCACTGGAATGTGGGTGCAGCACTGGAATGTGGGTGCAGCACTGGATGTGCAGGTGCAGCACTGGAATGTGGGTGCAGCACTGGGATGTGGGTGCAGCACTGGAATGTGGGTGCAGCACTGGATGTGTGGCTGTGCTCGGATCCCGAGCCCGTTGCAGGGAGCACACACGAGACCAGCCCTGTGCTCATCCCCAGTTCCCACTGGAACTCTCCTAGCTAAGCAGCCATCAGTAAACTCCTCCTCACCCCAGTGCCCCCACCTCTGTCCCAAAACCCATCCAGCCTTTTCAGGGAATGCCTTGGGTGCCACAGCCTGCTCTGAGTCCCTCAGTGATGGGGACGCTGCACAGAGAGCGTGGCACTGGCCTTGGGTCGCCATGTCTGGGGTTCTGATTTTACCCATTGATGGCCAGGTGAAAAAATCTAATTAACAGCTGGAACACTCTCTTCCCTGTGTGCTGCTCTCTGCTCCCGCTCTGTGGCAGCCGGCTCTGACTGAGGATCCCAGGGCACGCCACCCCCTGAAACCTCCTTTATCCCGCTCACAAAGGGGCACCACTGATGGCTGGAAGGCGGATTAGGGTGCAATGATTCTAGGATTCTATGGACTGCTCTCATTAAATACCTGAGGAGCAAAGAAAAATCTCATTTTTTACACAGTTACCCATTCTGATGTCTGATAATATTTTTCTTTGGAATGATCTGTGTTCCTGCTTGGATGAAATAACATCAGCTCACCATGGGCAGGGAATTTCCATCCTGGATACCTCCATGCTCAGCCACCCACATCCTGACCCAGCTGCAGCTTGGGCTCACCTCAGAGTTTTGCATAAGCACAGAAACAACCACATTTTTAATGTGTGATTCATTCACACATTAAAAATGAACTCCTGTAGCAAACTATCATGGTACAATTTGCAGCAGCAGCAGCTCACTGGGTGTGTGAGGGACAAAGGGAGACCCAAGTGCCCCATGGCAGGGAGTCACAGAACCAGAGTGCTGTGGGTGTGAAAGGACCTTAAAGCCCATCTCATCCCACCCCTGCCATGGGCAGGGACACCTTCCACTATCCAAGGCTCTCTCTTAGCTGGATCTCTCTTTTCTTGGTAAAGCTTTTCAGTATTTCATTTTGAAAAATTTAAAATGCAAATATTTCAAAAATAAGTATTGATTATTTAAAAAATGGAAATAAATTTCTCTGTCTCCTGGACAAGGTTTCGCCGTTTAGTAAAGTTTGACCAATTCTCTAATGCCAGCCTCCTATTTTTGGCCTGTGTTATTTTATAGACAAAATTAAATACATGATCCAGGCCCACCTTCTTGCTTCAGCAAAAAGAAGACAAAATATTACTTTATAAAACAGATCTGCGTGCCTAACAAGCTCCCAGAGCCAGGAGGGACAGGGTTTATTCCCCTGTCATGTCCTTCCCACTGTCAGGATTTTGCATGACAGTGCCAGGCTCCCCCCTGTGCCCCCTGCTGTGGCAGCAGCTGGAGGTGGCACAGCCACCTGGGAATGCACTGGATCACCTCTGGGATTGTGCTGGGTCACCTCTGGGATTGTGCTGGGTCACTTCTGGGAATGTGTTGGGTCACCTCTGGGATTGTGCCAAGTCACCTCTGGGATTGTGCTAAGTCACCTCTGGGATTGTGCTGGGTCACCTCTGGGGATGTGCTGGGTCACCTCTGGGATTGTGCCGGGTCACCTCTGGGGATGTGCTGGGTCACCTCTGAGAATGTGCTGGGTCAGCTCTGGGATTGTGCCGTGTCACCTCTGGGATTGTGCTGGGTCACCTCTGGGATTGTGCTGGGTCAGCTCTGGGATTGTGCCAGTTCACCTCTGGGGATATGCTGGGTCACCTCCCTGGATGTGCTGGGTCAGCTCTGGGAATGTGACAGGTCACCTCTGGGATTGTGCCGGGTCACCTCTGGGATTGTGCTGGGTCACCTCCCTGGATGTGCCGTGTCACCTCTGGGATTGTGCCGGGTCACCTCTGGGATTGTGCCGTGTCACCTCCCCTGACAGCAGCAAAGCTCCTCTCAGGCTGCTGGTGCCCCGGAGGGGGACAGATGTGCCAGAGATCCCAGGAGAGCTCCGTGCCCAGAAAAAGTGGAGTTTTGGAGCAGACTTTGTGAGTGGAAGGGAAACAAAGGCTCCTGTGCAGGCACCAGAGCTCCCAGAGCGGGGGCAGGTGAGCCTTTCTGTGCCATAGCCCTGGACTAGAGCCCAGCCGGGGACACACCGTGCTGGCCTGCTGAGCTTCTCTGCATTAACCTTCCAAATACCAGCTGCATTTATTTCAGCCTGTCCTGAATGGTCTCTCTGTGGGATGTGAAGAAAAACTATTATGAAAATTAAGGTAAGGCAGAAAAGGCCAGGTTGGACAGGGCTTGGAACAACCTGGTCTAGTGGAAGGTGCCTGCCTATGGCAGGAATGGAACAAGATGAGCTTTAACTTCCAACCCAAAAAACTTGTGATTGGACTGCATGAAAGGAATGCTAAAAGGTTTCTCCTCTTTGAAAATCCCTGGAAATTAGCCCAAATAATGCAAAGAGATAGAAAACCTGCAAGAAATTTAGAGGTGAAATTAAATGTAAATATGAAAGTAACATCTTCATAATATCAAACAGCTGGATGCAAGGCCACATAGGGCACCTGTAAACACAGGACAAAAAGCAGAAAACCAATTACATCCATGCAAATATTTTCTTACATTTCCAGCCATGCTCATGGATCTATAAGAGGCTGAGGCTTTGGAGCCAAGTCATGGAGACAAAATGATTTATTGAGATGTAGTGGTCAGCCCACAGACAGGTCCTCAAGTGAATTCAGAATTATACTGCTACAGTCAAAACAAGAATTATACTGCTGTGATCACTGATCAAAGCAGACTCGGGATCCCAAGGGACCAACACCCAGTTCCTGGAGGGAACCCCTGCCGTGAGCTCCGGGTCCCTGCAGGGAGCCTCTGCAGGCAAACAGAGCCAGGGGGTCTGAACAGGAGATGTGGATGAAGAGGAGATGTGGATGAACAGGAGATGTGGATGTGCAGCCTGAGCTCTGTGACCAGCCAGGCCCTTCCACTGCTGCCCACTCCACATCCCAGTGGTGCATCACTTCAGTGCACCAATTATTCCAGAGACTTGGCAGTTGCTTTATGTCATTAAATCTTTGCTCAATATCACAGAACCTCATAGGCTGATGCAATCACAGACTCCCAAAATCACAAAATCCCAGACTGGTTTGGGTTGGAATGAACCTTCAGGGACATCCAGTGCCCCCTCCAGATTCTTGTCCAAAGTCCCTCTCCAGCCTTTGCAGGCCCCTTTATGAATCCTTTTAGCCTGTTCTTGTTGTCTTGGATGTTTTCTTATCTATATTTTCTCTGCACATAATTAAGTGCCACGGCCAGGTCTCTGCACAGACCAAACCAGGAGATCCTGACCTGGGCATGTTGGTGTCAGGCTGCCACAGAACAGGCAGTGTGGGAGCAGTGGATGTATTTTTTTAAGTACTCCAGAAGATTCAGCATCTCCAAACTGCAGCTCATCCCTCACTGCACCGAGACCACCCTGTGCTCCTTCCCCTTGGGGTCCTGGCTAAAGCACCACTGCCTCTTCTGCAGAGAACAGGATGAGCTCCTCTCCCAGCTCTAGGGTGTCTAGAACAGCACCTCCTCTCTGTGTGAGGGGGATAGGTGGAAACTCCCAGTTTCTCCCTCAGGGCCATGCCTGGCTCATCCCTGTAACAAAAGCTGCTGTGAGGGGGGGAAGTGGATGGGAGAGGAGGGCAGAGCTCCAGCTCTGTCAGTGCCCAAACCCCAAAGGGAGCCCTGCCACAGACACTGCCCAGGGCACCAGGGTGGGACAGAAGCTTAGGAAGCAGGGAGTAGCATCTTCCTATTTGGAGACTTATTTGGTGTAGAAAGGCACTGGAGAGCCCAGGGAATTGTATAATTAACAGTGAACTTAATAGCAAACCTCTTTTATATCTCAGTGCACCATTTGCACAAAAATAGCTGTTCCCTTCCCAGCCAGCACATCTGAGGTGCAGATTAACAGATCCTACATTTCACATTTCCAAAATTCTGTGGCTTTTACCCCTACAATTTATTAGCTTCAGATGTGCATCTCCAGTCCCAGAGGAGCTTAACGTGAGCTGGAAGGCTGAGCCCTGGCAGGATCAGTGGCAAACTAACAAGGTCAGTCCCATCCTCCCGTTTCCATGGCGATCGCTCAGATAATAGAGAACATGGCAACACCAGCCTTCTCCCAGCTCCTCCAGCTCAGCTCCTGGCTTTGTCTGACTGCCTTGGAATGGGGCTGAGATAAAAGAGAGCTCACAGCACCGAGGGGAGCACTGTGGCACTGCCTGAGCACGTGCTGGGCACCCGGGCCCTGCCCTCAGGAAGGCGAGTTTTCAACAAAGGTTTCCTCCCAAGGGCCTGCTGTGTGCTCGAAAGGTTCAACCTTCGCTCAGGCTGCACTTGGCCACCAAATCCTGACACAGATCACAGGTTTTTCATTTATCCTGTTCATCAGGATGTATTTTCTCTACTACAAGATTTCTCTTGCTCAGTGATGAGGACATATCCATGCTAGGAGCAAAGTGGCCAATGGGTAACAAAACATTTTTTGTTGCAGGAAAAAGAGTGTGTCCCAAAATATTCCAGGAGAGAATGATGCTGTGGCACAGCCAAGGCAGCCTCTCTCTCCCAGATCCCAGCCAGGGGATGGGCACAGGGGCTGGGATGGCTCTGCTCTCCTAAGTGGGGACACCACTTTCCAAGGGTGAGAGTTTGTCTCAAAAAATCCTACTTGTGGCTGAAAATAGAAGCTTTCCAAACCTCAGCTCTTTGGAACGAAAGCCAGCTCCGGTGGGTGTATCAGGATTTAGGAGTTTAAACTGCTCATGGAACAAGGTTTCTGGTTTTGACTAAATAATCCAGAACTCTGCATTGCAATAAAGTGTTTTCACCGATCAGAAACTACCTCCTAGCTCATTTGGTACTATGGAATTATTGCAGAATTGCAGGAATATGTGTTTGTATATCTGCATGTACACATCCAAGTACAGACATCTGTGAATCCAGGTGTGAATCCCACAAGCCCTCCACAGGCCCGTCCCTGGAGAGCAGTGGTGTCAGCTGCTGTGCTGGCAGGCCGGCCCTGCTTCCCCGTGCCTGGCTTTTCGTCTGCCTGTGTGAGCCCCCGAGAGTTTGTCACGGCTCTGAGAGGATGGGCTGGCACCAGTGATGCCTCAGGGCTCCCTGGAGCAGGGGCTGGGCAGAGTTAAAGAACAAAGCAGGGATTTATTAAAAGCCCTCACAGGACACACCTTGGGCAGTGCAGGCCCGGCCGTGGCTGCACCCCAGATGGGCCCTGGCTCAGGAGCTCTCACACTTTGATAAGCTTTGGTCATTTCCATGCTGGGTTCAGTGTCCAATTCCAGCTCCAGGGGATGCAGTCCCACCCTCCCAGGCTGCTCTCCTCCCTCCCCTGCTGTTTGCACTTTTGGGGCTGGAGCTGCAGCGCTGTCCTTGGTTCTGGGGCTGGAAAAGGATTGTTGTGTGTGCCTGAGCTGTGAGGAGAGCTGCTGGCACTGTGTGGAGTCCAGAGTTACATACTAATGCAGTACAGAACATGGAAAATATGAAAGTTAAAACTTAAGGCATCACCAGGAGCACTCCCAGAAGGGCACAGCTGCTCATGCCGTTCTGCAGGAGAGAAGCACTGGCTGAGCTCAGGGGCCAGGGAGATGCAGAGCCCTGGGGAGCTGAGGAGCAGTGGGGAGCTGAGGAGATCTGGGAATCTGAGGAGCCTTGGGAAGCTGAGGAACCCCAGGGAGCTGCAGAGCCTTGGGGAGTACCCCTGAGCCAGGGCAGGGCTGCTGTACCAGCCCAGGGCTCTGTGTGGGGATCACTGTGCCCCAGTCCCTCCCCTGAGCAGCTCCAGCATCCCATCCTTCAGCAGCACAAGTCCTCAGCTGAGCACAGGGCCCTGCTGTGCCCACCTCTGGCAGTCTGGGGTTTGCCTGGCTGAGCACAGGGCCCTGCTGTGCCCACCTCTGGCAGTTTGGGGTTCTCCTGGCTGAGCTCAGGGTCCTGCTGTGCCCACCTCTGGCAGTTTGGGGTTCTCCTGGCTCAGCCCCTTCAGCTGAAATGGGAATGCTCCAGGTGAGGCTGGACAGGGCTTGGAGAAACCTGGTCTGGTGGAAGGTGTCCCTGCCCATGGAAAGAGGAGGTATGAGATGAGTTTTAAGATATCTCCCACCCAAGCCATTCTGTGATCAGACTACAGCATTTTTTTGCACATAGAATATGCCTCTGCAACAAAAACTGGGCAATATTTGCAAATTATTTAGCTGGAAAGGAAAGAAACATTCCTAGAATACTGAGTGCCTTGTAAAACTTCCTTCTGAAGGGACTCATCGAGGGAACAGCCAAATGGGATTGGGAATGAGGAGCAGTTCCCAGACACCTAAACACATCAGTTATGGGCATTGTTCTGCAGCCTGAATGGAGAGATGTAAAATGGATATGTCATTGTGGTGCATTATATTATCATATTTTAAAGCTACCCTCAGCTGTAACAAGCTCTGAGGTGTTTTCTAGAGTGATGAAGTATTTAATAAAAGTAAGACAAAGAGTCACTGGAGACCTTGGTGGCTTGTGTGCCCTTTGAAACACATTACTGGTCCAAAAGATATTAGCTTAATCCTCTCTTCTGGTTAAACTGTGATTCATCGTCTGAAGGAGAAAGATTTCAACGTATCTGCAAAACCCTTTTGGTTTCATTCGGCATATCTGGATAACATTTCCATGCAATTCTTGTTCCCCCAGTGTGGCAAAGGAGACAGATGATAAAGGATCCATTGTCTGACAAGGGTATTCCATCACATGAAAGGGGACAGTGAGCAACTTCTGGACCTTGGGATGTGACTCCTCCCTGCAGGTCCCAACCTCCATCTGTCTGCAGCACCTGAGCTCCAGGGGCTGCTCCTGCCCGTGGCTCCCCGCCCGCCTCCAGCAGGGTCACAGCCCCTGGTCCTCATGCCTGTGATAGCCAAATTTGGACTCCAGATATGACTGGGGTGAGCCCATGTGTTTGATTTCATCTGTGAGGTCTTCATGGTTTTGCCCTCCTCAAATTGCTTTCGATTCTCTGCCTCCTCTCTGCTCATCCCATGCCCAAACACGTCCTTCAGAGACCGTGCTCCAGAGCCAAGGGAGCATTTGCAGTGACATCCCCAGCACCACAACCTTCAGCTGGCGACGGTCACTCACAGCCCCCAGGAGAAGCTGCCAGCCAAGGCACGCTTCCCCTGCTCTTCCCTTCCTTCTCCATCCCTCTCAGGCAGCAGGACCATTCCCTCAGCACCAGCTCAGGCAGCTGGGCTTCTCCTGGTCTCACCAAATGGACCTGGAGGGGTCAGACCAGAACATCTCTGCAGCCATGGGCTGGATAAGCAGCTCCAAAGGCCCAGAATATGAAATTAAACCCAGGCTAGGTAAATAGCCTAGTGATCAGCGTTGGGGCTGGACACCACAATCTTGGCACTGCCTGTTCTCAGGTACAGGTGACATTTCTCACCTCTGTTCCAGCTGCAAAAATATTCCTTTCTCTTTCTCTGCTCCCATCGTTTGCACGACAGCCACTAATGACCCTTTTCTCTCAATAATATAATATAACTGTAAGAAGCCAGCACTGAATCAACCTAACCTGTATTTAACTGGAGTTCAGGGTTCCTTGCCAGACCTGCTGAATTTTCTCCGAGCATCCCACCTCCCTCAGCACAAGTCTCTAGCTCAGAGCAATTAACCTTTTTCTTTCCCTCTGTAATGCCTGGATTTCAGCTTATTTTATTTTCAAAAGAAATTATATTCTCTGAACATGCAACAATCCTATAATTAAAATAATTTGCCCTTGTGGCACAGGGGTTACGTAATTGGCAGGGAAGGATACTTGATATTTTAATAACTGTGAGGCATATGAGAAATTTTTCTCACCTTCAGCTGCCTGTGAACAGGAGCTGCTATGTTTTACAGCTTCACAATCCTCCTCAGTCCTTCTGACGAGTCATTTACCCAGAACTTTATTTTCCAAATGAGCCAGTATCTCACTAAAATAAGCTGAACTCCTTTGCAAAGAAAATCAGTAATTTCCAACAGTACCTTACTGAGAAGTTCATCATGCTTGCTCAGCTGCTACACACAATGACAAAACACTAAAAAAAAGTGCACGTGGGAGTGAAAGAGCCAAGTCTGGAAGTGGCAAGAGTTATTGACGTCTGACTGCAGAAATGTCCCAGGCCCAGGGCTGGGCTCTCACACAGGACTCCTTCTAGTATCACCTCTGGCAGGGGCAAAATTTAAAATCTAGCAATTGTCTTTTCTGTTGAATTTTCGAAGCTCTGTGTCAGACCATCACAAGCCAGATGTGCAACTGCCATGGCTTTTAATCAGAATTTTAGGGTCATTGACTGGTTTGGGTTGGAAGGGACCCTAGAGCCCATCCAGTGCCACCCCTGCCGTGGGCAGGGACCCCTTCCACTGTCCCAGGCTGTTCCAAGCTCCAGTGTCCAGCTTGGCCAGGGACACTTCCAAGGATGAGAGGAAAAGAGTTTCCAAAAATCCCATAAAATGAAAAATAACAAAAATTCTAACTATTTTCCAAACCCAAAGGGTGAAATGATGCTAAAGGGTGTTGCTACAACTCCTCTGCATTCTGTCACCTTTTAAGCCACGGCAGCTGCCACTCACTCAGTGAAGCTGAGCCAGCTGTGACCCGAAGGGATGGAAACATTCAGCCCCACCTGTGAATGGCCTGATCTCTCCCTGGTGTGGGGGGAGTTTTACACCTCAGCCAGTCGTGCAAGGGAGGACCTTGGCACGATAAAAGTCACTGTCGCCCCTTGCAGGATCTGCCTCTGCACAGCCTCATTTAGCAGAGCAGCCTCACCCCTGTGCCCTCCTGTGCCTATCAGTGTTCCCAACAGCCAAACCCCAGACCTTGCAGGGATCCAGCCCCAGTTCCTTTGCCCATCACACTCTGCCCTCAGCCAGGAATAGAGCCACAGAACCACAGCATCACTGGGTCCCTCTGAGGTCACTGGCTCCAAGAGGAAACCCAGCTCTGCCAAGCCACGGATACAAAAGCTGTTTGAGAACCTGACACACAACAATTGAAAATGAGCTCATCAGGTGGAATTTTGGAATTGGAAAGAGGAACAAGGACAGGAAATTACCATAATAGTCAGAAATTGGCCACAATAAGTGGCTGTTAAGGAACACGAGCAGACTGAGGGACTCACACATGCAAATGTCTTGCAAAATAAAGAGCCAAACAATTTCAGTCATTAAGCCGGGAGAAATATTCCCAGCCCTCTTCCCTGGACAGGATTTTCCACACACCCAGCCCAAGGATTGTCACCCTCCCCTCCGAAGAGGGATGGAGCTCTCCTGCCCTCCCGACTCTGGCATAGGGAGCAGCCCCCACCGCCCCAGGAGCCAGGCAGCCTGGAGAGGGACAGAACTAAGGAGCCTTTTGTGAGAGAGGCACTGAACGTTCCTGCAGCCAGAGTGCCAGCGGTTTGACATTTGCATGAGAATACACCGGGAAAAGGCTCTTTTCTAAGCTGACAAATTTATTGAACCTGACTGTGGGGACAGAGCAGTGCTTAATCAGGAACTTGGAAGGATGGTTATCCATGCCCAAGCACTGGCACCTGGATGTCCCAGCTCTTGACTGACAAGACCATGACAAACCCCAGTGTGATGGAAGACCCTGGATGGCATTCCTCCAGGACCTGGAACATGTGACAGGACACACCCCTGCGTGTGTGAGGTGTGCATGATTTGAGCCCCTTGTTGCTCCAGTCCACCCTGCTCAGCCATGAGCAGCAGTGGGGTCATTCCCACCTGAGCCAGCTGCAGAAGAGCATCGCCAGTGGCATCACCGAAGGCATCACCGAAGGCATCACCGAAGGCATCACCAACAACATCACCGAAGGCATCACTGAAGGCATCACCAACAACATCACCAAAGGCATCACCAACAACATCGCTGAAGGTATCATGGAAGGTATGACCAAAGGTATCACCAACAACACTGCTGAAGGTGTCATGGAAGGTATGACCAAAGGTATCACCAACAACACTGCCGAAGGTGTCACGGAAGGTATGACCAAAGGCATCACCAACAACACTGCTGAAGGTATCACGGAAGGTATGACCAAAGGCATCACCAACAACACTGCTGAAGGTATCACGGAAGGTATGACCAAAGGCATCACCAACAACACTGCCGAAGGTATCAGAGGAGGTATCGCCAAAGGCATCACCAACAACATCGCTGAAGGTATCACGGAAGGTATGACCAAAGGCATCACCAACAACACTGCTGAAGGTATCATGGAAGGTATGACCAAAGGCATCACCAACAACACTGCCGAAGGTGTCACGGAAGGTATGACCAAAGGCATCACCAACAACACTGCCGAAGGTATCAGAGGAGGTATCGCCAAAGGCATCGCCAACTGTCACCACAACAGGCCCCCAGCCAGGTAATAATTAGTATTGACTCCATGATTCACAGAAGGCTGATCAATGTCTTTATTATTCTATTCCTATTAAGAAACCCATTGCTTTTATAGACAATTATGATACAGGTTGGCTTAATTGGTCCTCCAATCAAAACACCATCACCACTGGCTAATTAAGAATCCACCCTTTGGTAAACAAATCTCCACAACACATTCCACATGTTCACAACAGGTGAAGCAAGTGAAGATAAGAATTGTTTGTCATTCTTTTCTCTGATCTTCTCACAGACTTCCCAGGAAGGCCTGGGAAAGTTGTCTGTTGCTCTCTGTGGCCAGAGAGCTGCTGCCACAGCCAAAGACATTGCCAAAGGTATCCTCAACAGCATCACCGAAGGAATCACCAGAAACATTGCCAAAGGTATCACCAATGGCATTGCCAAAGGCATCATTCATCACCAAATGCATCACGAAAGGTATCACTAAAGGCATCACCAACAGCATTGCCAACAGCATTGCCAAAGATATTGTCCATCACCAAAGGCATTGCCAAAGGCATCATTCATCACCAAACGCATCACCAAAGGTATCACCAAAGGCATCACCAACAGCATTGCCGACAGCATTGCCAAAGATATTGTCCATCACCAAAGGCATTGCCAAAGGCATCACCAATGGCATCACAAAAGGCATCACCAAAGGTATCACCAAAGGCACTGTCCATCACCAAAGGCATCACCAATGGCATTACCAAAAGCACTGTCCCTCACCAAAGGCATCACCAAAGGCATTGCCAAAGGCATCGCCAATGGCATCACCAAAGGCATCACCAAAGGCATTACCAAAAGCACTGTCCATCGCCAAAGGCATCACCAAAGGTATCATCCATCACCAAAGGCATCACCAAAGGCATCACCAAAGGCATCATCCATCACAAAAGGTATCATCCATCACCAAAGGCATCACCAAAGGCCTCCGTGTCAGTGCCGGGGCTGTGTCAAAGCAGCACAGGGAGGGCATTGCAGATGTCCCTTGGCCCTCAGTGTAATGCCAGCCAATGCTTTGCTTAGTGCAGAGACAAACATGAAATATTAATGCGTCTTTCTCATTAGAAAATGTGAAGGGTTGCTTTTAATGTGTGGAAGAAGCATAAAAATGGAAAAAGAAAGCAGCAGAGAAATTAAAATGATTGTTTCTTGTTTTCTTTCTGCTATGGACCATTCACAGCAAAAATAGCAGAGCGATAATGAAGTGAAAGTTGCTTATACATTTCCTTTTATGTGTATCCTGTGAAAAAATAAGCCATTATTATCCTACACTAATACATTTCAGACTGGAATGCAAGATAAGGATGTTGGGATGTGGGATGTCAGTCTGCGATGGTTCAAAGGATGAGGGGTATTTTTAACTGCAGTAAAGAATCACATTGGATTCTCTGTATCTTCATTTTCATTGAAAAGATAACACAGAATAAACAGTTCTAAGGTAAGCACAAAGAAATCAATGGCACACACATCTTCTGCTGGAATGTACAATGGATGGCATATTTTTAATGGTGGTACTTTAGAAAATGATATAATAAAAATGCACACAACATCTCTTTGAGCTGCTATCACTGCTAGTTACAGCTGAAATCACAGATCTTAATCCTGCCAGCCTCCTCCCCCATCATCCCAAATTCATGAAGGAGCTCATGAAGGAGTTCAGCACTTCCACAGAGGCCAAGTCCCAGGTCTGCACAGATGTTCAGGATTCAAGAACTGTGCAGTGTCACCGGCCTGTCCAGAGCCCAAGACAGTCCCAGGTCTGAGCTGATCCTTCCCTTAGAATCCCAGAATCCCAGACTGGTTTGGGTTGGAAGGGATATTAAATCCCACCCAGTGGGATGCCATGGCAGGGACACCTCCCACTGTCCCAGGCTGCTCCAGCCCCAGTGTCCAGCCTGGCGTTGGGCACTGCCAGGGATCCAGGGGCAGCCACAGCTGCTCTGGCAATTCCAGCCCAGCCAGCAATTCCCAATGTCCTATCCATCCCTGCCCTCTGGCAGTGGGAGCCATTCCCTGTGTCCTGTCCCTCCATGCCCTTGCTCTTCGCTGGTAAAAATTGCCATGAGGATCCCCCAAACCACCTTTTGGGACTGGCTGGAGGAGTGGGAGCATTTAATTGGTGTCACTCTTGTTCCCCAGGGCAGGGGGTCTGACAGGGGCAGGGGGAATAGGGGCAGAGGGACTTGGGGGGACAGTGCCTTTGAGCCTCTCCTACAAGGCTGCAGCAGTGGCCAGGTTCCTTTAGCTGCACCTCCCCTAGAAACATGAGCACCCAGCACAGTAACTGCTCAGGTGCATTTTAATAGGGAACATCGATGATTTCCTTCATTTCTGTTAAATTGTGGGGACAAAAAGAAGGGCCTGACACATCCAGATCCACACTGTGATAAAATCACACCATAGACCCTTGATACACAAGAGTATATATTGATACTTGCTACACAATAGGTACTTAGTGATAACATCACACAATAGATTTTAAGCTTCTTGATTCATTCAGATGTTCTGATGATTTAGCCAGCACAGATAGCAGGGAAGATAATGTCCTTTATCTAATCATTTTGGTCAGAAGTGCCATATTTCTGAGAAAAAAAGAGCCCTTCTAACACATATCAATTTTATTGGTAAATTGGGCAAACCTGTTTTTAATCTTAGTTAAAATTTAAAACAAAATTAAAGGAGCATAAAAATCCCATTCACCATGGCTGCTGCATCACTGAAAGATGGTAAAATGCAAAGCTGGGACAAAACCCTTTGGAAACTCTGACATCAGCTTCTTTTTCCTTTTTGGCTCTGGCTCCTGAACCTGCTGTTGTTTCAAATTCCCCATGCAGTCAATGCCATCCAGCAATCAATGAAAGCTTGTTCCAGAGCAGCTCTGCTTCTCATTCCCGCTACAATCAATTGAACCTGTCAGGAAGGCACCAGATGCTGCTGCATTTTTCCCTATATAATATTAGGAAAAACATCTAGCTCAGGGTGTGTAGGGAGCCTGACTTAAGTGTAATTAAAATGGAAGAACCTTAGTCCCCTGAGAGTGAAAGTATTGACAAACCTTTCACTTTCTCATTTACAACCCCATATTTGTGTGCTGCCAACTCTTTCAAAAACAAGCAAACAAGGGAGAAACAAGAAATGAAAAGATATTAAAATTCAAAGAGGACAATACCCTGCAGATTTCATTGTGTCCTTACACTGGTGAAACAGATGCTGGGTGTGATGGGAACTTCGCTGGGGCAGATGTTAAAGCTTTCACAGGTTGCTCCAGTTCTCTCATAACACTTTCCCTTTGCAGAGATGTTTTAATAGAAGACAGAAAACACTACATGTAAATGACGGGTAGTTCTGCATCTCCAAGGGAGTAAAGTAATGCAAGATTAGGTAACAGACAAATATTTGGATGGACAAAAATTTGATACATTTTAAAATCTATTTCTGTGGCAGGATTATTGCTTGTTCAGTTCTCCTTATGTGTGTAGAAAAAGAAAATATACAGACCACAGATCTTGAAATATATATATATATATATGGATGGATAGATGTATTAGTATTTTAGACTTCTGTTCCAGAACTTTATTTATCGCTGGTGCCAGGAAGGCTGAGTGAGGAAGAAGGAGCAGTAAAACCAGGGAGATATGGGTTTCAAAATACACCTACAGGCAGCAAATTTTGGCCATGGGAAAGAGAGTGCTCACACCTGAGTTTCTGCTTTACAGGGCTCAGCCCCTGTCCTGGGAGCAGGAATAATGTGCATGCACAAACAGAAAGCAAAAACCCCTGTGGTTTCCAAGCAGCAAATGAGATGAACTAACCCAGCAGGATCCAGAACAGGGTCTGGCCAAAGCATTGCTCCATGGGAATGTCACTTCATAAAAATGAAGCAACCAATTGGGGGGAAAATCACACACAAAAAATACACAGAGTGAGGTTCCTCAGCATCATGGGAATGTCACTTCATAAAAAAGAAGCAACCAATTGGGGGGAAAATCATACTAAAAAATACACAGAGTGAGGTTCCTCAGCTTAATATTTAGCTAAAAATTTCAAGTTCTGCCTGTCCTGGCTGCAGGTTTTGCCAGAGGAGGTTTGTATGGGATATGGGGGAAAATTTCTTCCTGAAAGGAGCTGTCCAGCACTGGCCCAGCTGCCCAGGCAGGGGTGGAGTCCCCATTCCTGGAGGGGTTTAAAGCCTTGTGAGAGGCACTTGGGGACATGGTCAGTGTGGCCGTGGCAGGGCTGGGGAAGGGCTGGACTGGATGGTCTTCCGGAATAAATGACTCTGTGATTCTGTTTCAGCATCCTGGTGAGCCCCTTCTCCCTCAGGACATCCTGTGGCTGCAGGAACAGCTCCGAGCTCTGCAGCAGCTGCTGAGCCACCACGGCAAACACAGACCTTGGTGTGTGGCCTGTTATTCCCATTTTATGTACTGCTGGCTTCTGATAAATTGAGATAAATAAACGAAGTTGTTGCACACCCACGCCTGATGAGCTGTAATTCAGCTGAAAATCCACATTTCCACATGAGAGGTGCTAAAGGAAAGGAGCAGCAGCAGGTGGACATTGCAGCCCTGTTGACTTTTCCATTTTTCAAATCAGGACATGGGGTTTGGAATTAGAAAGGAAGATGAGTAATGGTGAGTTAGAAGTGTGAATCTGATAAATTCCCTCTCTTCGTGGTGATACCAATCACCTCAGGGAAGGTAGGAGGCTGCCGTAAATGACAGTTTACAAATTTTCGTGGCAGCAGTATCCCCTTTCTGCAATACAGATGATGGATAAATATTTCCTAGTGGTCTAGCAGCTGACCTGGGGGCACATGTGTCTTGCAAACCACTTCTCCTGGCCTGACCTTTGTCTCCTGCAGTCAGCAAGGGATGGCTGGCTGGAGATGAGCCTCCCTTAGGAGAGAGGCTGTGCCACAAGCTGCATCCCAATCAGGCTGAGCCCTGCAGAGCCCAGAGCCACCCCCAGCCAGGGCAGCCTCCCCTGCCAGCACTGGCAGCCTGGCACGGCTGCTGGGTGAGCAGCACCCTGACCCTGACAAATCCAGCTGCCAGGCAGTGCTGCCACCCAGGCACGGCACCCACGGGACCCTGGTGGGTTTAGGCTGGGCTTTGCAGCACCTGAGAAAGGAACGCTGCTCACTCTGGCTGCCTTCACAGCCACCGAGGGCTCTGAGGAGATTCCAAAGCCACCGTGGAAATCCAGGACAGAGCTTCATCAGCTGGTGCAGGCCATTCCAGTGAAGCAACAGTCTTCAGACTGTTGGAGAATGTCTTTCAGACAGAAAAGAGAATGCTTCTGGATCTGGGGCCTTTTCAGATGCAGCTTGGGCAGGATGCTTGGGCCACAGCAGGCTGGACCAGGTGATCCTCAAGGACCCTTCCCACCTTGGATTCCATGGTTCTATGGTTCTATGGAGAGACTCTGTGGCTACCCAGCTGGTCCTTGGCATGGTGCAAGCTATAAAATCAGCCAAGTAAATCCACAATACAATTAAAAGATGATGCTAGTGGGGGAAAATGAGGTTCAGTTAAAAAATGGTGGTTCTGTGGCTGCCCTCAGGGAACACAGGGGGCACTCAGCCCCACAGGAGGGGCACACCCAGCCCTACTGGAGGGCACCCAGCACCACCGAAGGCACACCCAGCAGGGAAAGGTGCAGGTGGTGCCAAGTCACCCCTCCTGTGCAGAACCTGCAGCTCTCCAGGCCCCCTCTTGTCCTGTTCCACCCCATTCATTCTGTCCTGGCTCTCATTAAAGCTGGAACAGTTTGCAGCATGACTGTCTGTATTCCCACCACTACTCCATGGAGGGATTATCCTGGATTTTCCTTTCCTCCAAAGGGCTGAACATTCTCTGGGCAGCAAAGGTGTTACTGACCCCTGGGTTGGAAGCACAGTGGACTTTGGTACAGTGAGAAGTGTTAGAAATCTGGACAGAACATTCCCAAATCCATCAGGATCTTTAGTGGCCCCTTTAATTCTATGGCTAAGTGTATTTGTATTTGAAACAGTGAACAGCTTAACATATGTAAATCTATTTTTTAAATATTCAGGCCTAGCCATGCAGAGAGGCTCAGACAGGCCTGAGACTCATCTGACATCCCTGGAGTGTCTGTGGTGTGCACAGCACTGAGTACACAGAGCCATTTACTTAAGCCTACCATGGATTCTTCTCTTTGATAATCAGAATCAGAATTTAATAAAGACTCAGAAGATCATCCGGAGAGGAGTCAAGTGCTCCAGGAAATGGGCCTTGTAGAGTTCTGCTTTACACATCACAAGGACACAGAGCTAGTGCCTGTTCTGTCCATCACTTCAGGGGACAAGGTCTCCCACTCCCTGCCAGCTGCAGGGTAGCAAAGAGAGCCAAGCAAACACATCTGGCCTGCTCTATATTCCAGACATAACCTGGAGCTGCTGAGTACCTGAGAGCAGTGGAGAAAGGGAAAAGGTGTAAAAGGATGGGAGCAAAGCTGGGGCAGTGACCTCACGCCCCTCTGCTGCTCTGTGCAGTGCACACTATGAGCAGGACAGTGCTCTCCAGAGCCTGGTGTGTCCCATTGTGGGGAAAAGGAGGAGAAATATTTGTTTCCTGTTCACTTGGTAAATCAATACAAGCTAATTTGGAGCCAGAACTCCCCCACCCTCTCCCCTTCCCTGCTCTGCCCAGAGAACTTCCCCAGCTGCCCCAGTGCAGGAGTGCAGCTCCCCTGGCACCACGGCCCAGAGTCAGCACGGCTTTGGGTGCCCCAATATCCAAACCCAGGCTGGGCAGGGGAGGGCACCCATCCAAGGCACAAGCTGATGCCTTGCCCACAGCCCCCAGCTGGAGCACAGGCCTGGGAGCTGCTTGGAGAGGCACCACTAATCATTAACCCTTTGCCTTCCTGGTGACTGCAGGCTCAGGTCAGCAGCTCCTGCCTGTGGAAATGCTCTCACGATGACCTGGACTGGTGTTTTCTCAGCCCTCTCCTCTCCAGCACAGAATTTCCCACAGCCAGGATGTTCCTGCACCTGCAATGCAGCAGCACCTGTGAGCGATGGGTCTCGGCCCCTCGGGGGGCTGCAGCCCAGGGCATGGAAATGGGATTGATTTTCCTGCTGCAGCAGAGCCTCGTGTCCAACAGCCAGGCAGAACAGACTCAGCAATAACCCGCAGCTGGGAGTGCCTCTGCATCGCTGCTCCTTGGGCAGGTGCCAGCCCTGCCCACCCAGCCACCTCCCTGGTGGCACCGAGGGAGCACAGCCCAGGGGAGCACAGCCCAGGGCTCCGGGCCCAGCCCAGCTCGTGGCTCTGCTCCCATCTGGCACCGCCCAAGCTCCAGCACTGAGCTAGGTGGGATGGGTGGTGTCCCCTGTGTCCAGAGCACAGGCTCCCCTGGGTCTTCTCACAGGCTCCCCATCCCTCTGTCCCACCACTCAAGGTCCCGTGGGGACCCTGCACATGACCCTGCTCCCGGGGTGCCAGGGCAGGGCCCCACAGCCTGCAGCTCTGGGTTGCTGAGCGTCCTCCTGCACCAGGGCAGTGCCCAGCCCCGCAGGACCCTCCAACAGGTCCCACAGACCAGAGCTCCTGGGGGCACATGTGTGCTCCAATTAATCCAAATCAGGTTTGATTCAGCCATGGATCAAACACAGCCAACCGCAGAGTTTTCTACAGGAAAAGGGTCACCCGAGACTCCTTTCCCTGCTGAGGCAATAACCACCAGCTCTCAAGCTGCCATTTAACTCCTGTCACTTGGTTTTTGTTCAATTCCCACAAAAACCATTACTGGAGTAAGAAAAACATTTGTTAAGCAGAGATCTTTTTTTTTTTTTTTTTTTTTTTTTGAGACAGTTTCAGCAACAAAACTGGTGAACAAATTTGTTTTGTGATTTCCCTGAGGATCCATCACTCTCCCTTTTGTCAAAGCCCCAGTTTTGCTGCCCCACATGCCTGGTGGGAGCTGGCTGTGCATCCAGGGGCTCGTCCAGCATCCCTCAGATGCGGGCACAGCTCTGGTTCCCCAGCACCCCCTCGACCGGGCAGCCTGGCCTCGCAGCACAGCCCATGCTCCAGGAGCATCCTCTTATTAATTTTCCGGGTTTATGGAGTCAGCTGTCACATAACAGCAGTTCCACGTCTCCAAAGGAACACAGCATGCATGCAAAATGATTGCAAGAATATGTACCCTCAGGACATATTATTTTCTTAACTAAAATTCAAGTGCATACTTATTACCTAAATCTTTGTCTCAGACACAGCTTTGCCTTCACATGATGGAATTACAAACCACCAGACAGTTTTTAGGACTTGTATGCAAAACTGTTTTTTAGCATGGCTTTTGTAGTTGTCTTATTTATCTAATCTCCATGAGTCATAATTCCTTCAGGATCACTTTCATCTTTTTACATTTCATCTCACCAAAACAAATTTAAAAATCAAAAAGCAATGGAAAAAACAAAAGCAAGCTCCTGCTCTAGTCCGGAGTTGATGCAGTGCTGCACATAATTTGGATTTGTTGCACCATTTCTAATAGGAACAGGCACCCACAGTACCTATGAAGGAAGTCCCCAGGCAAAAGGCTCAGCCACAACATCTCCCTTGGAAAGGCACAAAATGGAAAGGTTAAAATAAAGGGGGCAGGAGGAGCTGAAGTCCCCATCCCTAAAGGGATTTCAAGCCATGTGGATATGGTACCTGGGGACAGGGGTCAGTGGTGCCTTGGCAGGCTGGGGAAGGGTTGGACGTGATGGCCTCAGAGGCTTTTCCAACCCAAAAGATTATGTGACTCTATTCCACCAGTGGATTCCCAGTGTTCCCCACAGGTATTCCAGAGCAGAGCCAGCCCCTCTGTGCCAGTGCCACACCACTGCAGTGGCTTTGGCAGGTGCCAGCTGAGTCCCCAGGGCCCTGCTGACTGGGGACAGAGCACAGGGACAGCCTAAGGCTCCCCTGGCTCTCCCATCTGCAGACTCTGTGCAGCATATCTTCCTTCCTGAGGGGTGCGAGTAAAGCAAGGATGAAGTGTTGTGTGAATTGTGAATGCAGACCCATGACAGGCAGGAATCAGCCTGGGTAGGACTGGGAATGTTTAATCTATGAGAAATTCATATCACAAAAGCATAGAAATCTGAGATTTAAACAGTTTTCACCTCTGGAGAAATATTTCCTTTCCCTTACTGTCACCTCAGCAGCAAAACACTGAACCTTGTACTGTTCTGATTGGCCAGAACACCTACAAAATGATATTAACAGTCATCTTGCAAAGTGTTCCATCAAGATGGGACACAGATAGCTGAGCCATAAATTTCCGTGAGGAAATGCTGCTGGAACTTGGTATCTTCTACAGCTGCCCCTCACTTTGCTTTTGCAGGCTGAACGGGGACAGGGATGATAAAGTGCAGCCAAGGTGTTTGGTACACTGGAAAACACTGGAATTCTGTTAAAACCTGATACTGACACAACATACACATGTCTGTGGTTTATCTACACAGGCTGAGCCAAAGCCCATGTTTTGTGTTTGAGTCACAGCAGAGCAGAGTTCCCTCAGTCCCTGCTCTGCCTGTGGCTGGAGTGGCCCCGTGAATGGGACCAGTGACAGCACCTGAACCTGTTCTAGCATGGACCAGCAGCAGCACAGGACATGAGCCCAGCCCAGAGGCTCAAAGCTGAAATGTCCACCAATACGAAAGGTGGACAAAAGAAAAAGGATCAGTGGACCTGAAGAGTACAGGTGCACCTAAAGCAGCTGGGAAAGGGAATTTCCATGGAGTCAGGGCCAAGGATCACTAAAGACCTGCTCTCACTAAGCTGCTTCCTTTCTTTATTGAGAGCCTCCAGACTTCAGACTTTCTGTCTGAAGGGAATCAATAAGGAGGAAATTTAGGTGAAAAAATAGAATGAGTGTGTTTTCAGTGCACAGGAACAGAAGAGTGACCACATGGAGAAAAGAGCAGGAGGACAGCAGACTTCTACTACTACTGCATCACAGCACAGGGAATATGATCCATATCAGAAGAACCCATTCATTTTTAATGAGCAGGTAGATGCAGCTGAGCCCCAGTCTCAGGTTAGCTGTCCCCTCAGTGCCTCAGTGCCAGCTGGCTCCTGGAGCTGTCACTGGGAGTGCACTGGCGCCGAGGTGCTGCAGGGAGGCTGCTCCAGGAGCAGGGCTGGAGCATCCCTCTGCTCTGACCCCTGCACTGCGCTGCTCCTCCCTGCTGGGAAGGATGGGTCCCCTGCCCTCCCTCACCAGAGCTGTCCCCTCTCCTTTGGAAAGGCTGAGCCAGCTCCCCGGGCTGCACAGGAAGGCAGGGCTGGAGCACCCAGCTCTGGGGCTTTGGGGGCTTTGGGGTGCTGGCTCCAGCCAGCCCCAGGCAGGAGCCTCGGGCAGCTGCTGGCAATGGGACTGCCCTGGGGACACCAGAGCCATCTGTGGGAGGACAAATTGAACATCAGAAGGTGGAAGCATCTGCTTTGAGGCTGTGTGAGCCCCAGTGACACTGCAAGGCTCTTGCCCTTCCTCCATAGCTCTCTACAACCATGTACTGATGGTGCCACCACCTGTGCCACCTCCTTGGGAGCTGACAGTTCCACCACCTGTGTCACCTCTTCAAGAGCTGATGGTGCCACTTCCTTGGGAGCAGACAGTTCCACCACTTGTGCCACTTCCTTGGGAGCAGCCAGTTCTACCACCTGTGCCACTTCCTTGGGAGCAGACAGTTCCACCACTTGTGCCACTTCCTTGGGAGCTGACAGTTCCACCACCTGTGTCACCTCCTCAGGAGTGCCGGACAGGTGGCATGGAGCAGTACCTCTCTGGGGCCTCTGAGGGCTAAAACAAACACTGCTGACCCAACAGACAGGCACAAGGCAAGGATCAGTTCCACATCACAGTGACATTTATCCACCCCTGGAAAATGACTGATAATTCATATTGATTCTGTGGCCTGGGTGCAGTGAGTGGAAACGACAAATCCAGAGGTTCTCTGAGCTGAAATGACAAACACAGCCGAGCCCAGCTGAGCTGGGCAGGGGGTGGAACTTGGTCCATTCCTGCTGTGTTGCATGACCCCCACAAGGTTTGCAATATTCCTCAGGGTCCCCTCTGCCAGATCTGTTCCAGGTAACCCTTCCTGATTCTGGAACAGGGTGAAATGAGTCTCATCCACACTGGCAGCGTGTGTCTGGCAGGGAACGCCTGACCCCAAACACTGCAGTGAACACAGGCAGGACACTGTCCTTGGTGTTTGGGGTTTCATTAAGATTTTGCACCAGCACTCTGAGGGGAAGCTGTGGGGAGATGCTGTGAGGGGACCCTGTGAGGGGAAGCTGTGGGGGGAAGCAGCAAGGGGAAGCTGTGACGAGAAGCAGTGAGGGGAAGCTGTGAGGGGGGAAAGCTGTGGGGAGAAGCTGTGGGGGGAAGCTGTGACGAGAAGCAGTGAGGGGAAGCTGTGAGGGGAAGCTGTGGGGGGAAGGGAGTCCTTCTGTGTAGCGGCTGCAGTGCTGAGGGCAGGGAGGACAGTGCTCAGCGTGCCCTGCCCACCATGGGATCTGGGCTCAGGGGACACCAGGAATTTCTGCTTAACCACAGGGGTGCTCTGGAGGGGAGAGCAGAAGAACATAGACCAGTAAAGCTAAAGACAGGGAAGAACAGGGGAGGAAGGGGGAGGATGGGCCATCAGCCCCCTGAGCAGCCCCACAGTGTCCCCAGGGACGTGTGGGGTGTCCCAAGCAGCCAGCAAGCTCCAGGGTGAGCCCCCTGCCTCAGCCAGGCTCCCCGTGGAGTCCTTCCATCCTCCCTAAGGCTGGTCGTGGCTGAGGGTGGGCCTGCAGCAGGACAGGGATCCTCTGATCCTGGCAGACCGGGCCAATGCAGTGCTGCAGGATGAGCCAGCCCCAGCGCAGGGTGTGGGCGCTGTCGGATGTGGCACTGAACAGCGCACTGGGGGTGCCCTGCACGACACTTCAAAACCCACAAGAGCTGCCCCGCTGGCAGGTTCCTGCTCTCCTGCTTCCCTTCAGGCCCTTTCCCCTCTGCAGAAGCACGTCACCCTCAGATTACCCCATCAGACCACAGGTGGCTCCTGCAGGCCCTGGGGTGTGCTGGGGAGCCCCGAGGAGCCCGTGGGCCATCCCTCCCCAGGGTGGGCTCTCCCTGCCAGGGCAGGCAGGAGCCAGCCTCACCCAGGAGCACACATCATTCCAGCACTGGGGGCTGGAGGCCTTCCAAAGGACGCCTTCCCACTGAAAAATGCAGCCGCCTCTGGGACTGGAGCTGTGTTAAAGCCTGATCTCGACACAACGTACACGTGTCTGTGATTTATCTACACAGGCTGAGTTCTCGAGGCTACAGTTTTTAATCAGCGCTATTTGCATTACATAACATCTTTTATTTCAGCCTGCATTTTGTTTAATTAGTTCTTTGTTAAATACATCAATGGCGATCCTACCCTGCCAAGCAATTCCAAATTAATTGCATTTGTTAAATCTTCTTCCTTTTCTTGTTTCTCATTTTCCCTGTGTTCCAAGGAGGCAGCACATTTGGAAATTAATGGTATTTTCAAATCATTACATTGTACAAACTCATGGGCATATTTCAAATAATAAACCTGAATGTTCCCAGCTCTGTGTGCTCCTCTCCAGCCCAGGAGGATGGAAGTCTGGCTGTGCTTTGCACTGGGTTGGAGCTGACGGGTGATTTTATTCCTGCTGCAACCCTGGAAGGGAGATCTTAAGGAAAAGAAGGACACCAACCCAGGGCAGATCTTCCCCTCACCAAGGTGTTTCTCAACCTGGCAGTGTGAAATTTCACATCCGTTGTGTGATAAACACACACACACACACACAGACCCATCAGTGAGGGCTCTCCCCACATACAGGGATGAGACACCTGATGCTTGGGGATGCTCTGACCCACCAGGAAAAGCAGAAGAGGACTGAAAGTACTGGATTTCAAATTCCCGAAATCAAAAGAGAAAAAAATAGTAGAAGAAAATTTAAAAGAAACTGTAGCTAATAGAGACTATGATTAGTGGCTGAGGCAATTTAGTGATAGGACATTTTAGACATGGAGTGACAGGATAAGGGAGAATGGCTTCCCACTGCCAGAGGGTAGGGATGGATGGGATATTGGGCCTGAGGAATTGTTCCCTGGCAGGGTGGGCAGGCCCTGGCACAGGTGCCCAGAGCAGCTGTGGCTGCCCCTGGATCCCTGGCAGTGCCCAAGGCCAGGCTGGACACTGGGGCTGGGAGCACCTGGGGCAATGGGAGGTGTCCCTGCCCTGGTAGGGGTGGCACTGGAAGGCTTTGAAGTCCCTCCCAGCTCAAACCAGTCTGGGATGAGATTCCATGTCCACCTGAGGGTAACGTGTCCCCAGTGACAGCCAGAACATGTTCTCTGCCTCCACACAGTGACAGGAGTTACTGGGATGGACTTACTGGAGCAGCCAGTGCCCAGGAACAGACAGGATGTTCATAAAGACCATTTTGACTTTGGTAAAATAGTTTCCAGCCAGTGCTGCAGTGCACAGGTGATCCAGAAGCACAATTCCTGACCCTGGCTGGCCACCAGCCACCTTTCCTAAGGAAAAGAGATATTTTTTTTCTTGCCTTCTTGCCCTTCCCATGACTGGCTCCCCAGCTATGTTTCAGCACCCCTGGGAATAGCTGGCTGGGGAGGGAGCCCAGAGAGCAGCCTGGGAGAGGGGACCCCTGTCTGGGAGGGGAGTGCTTGGGAGCATCCAGCCCCTGGGGCTGAGGGAGCAGCAGCGAGAAATCTGCAGCAGAGGAATGCACTGACTTCAAAAGAGCAGCTAAGGACACGTGAGTGTGGAAATGTGGGATTTCAGGGAAGGGTTGTGCTCCAGGGCACAGCGCAGGAAATCCTTGTTCCTCTGTGCATGAACTGCACACGAGCATGGAATTCATCAGAAGGTCCCACCAGTTGATCCGTAATGAGATTTCAGGTAATGATCCAGTCTTTGTCATTTGTTATGAAAAAAAACCTTCCCACAGTGTCAGGCAGCTGCAGTACCTGGGAATAGGCAAACTGGACAGGCACTTTCCGGATGGGAGAATGGAGTCTGCTCATTTGGGAGCAGGTATCTCCATTTTTTTCCACTGCTGGGCTGTATATTTTAAGGGCTCACATTTGTTTTCTGCTGACTAACTCAGTAACAGCTCCTGGGAAATGCTTCTTTTCCTCTCCCCATCACAGAGAGCAAACTCCACTTGCTGTTTTTCCCAGGACAGCTACCCTTTCCTCACACCGTGGCTTTGCTCCCTGCCCTGGGTGGCCAGGCTTCTGGGCCAGACTGGGCACATTCTGTGCTCCCCAGGCCCAGGTTTAAATTGGATAAACCCTGTGGGTATTCACAGCTCAGTCCTGCCTGTTGCCCTGGTGCTTCCAGAGACTCGAGGTTGAACTGCTTGTGACTGGGAATGTTCAAATGTCAGAAGAGATTCTGAGGGCAAAAAAGCCATGTAAACAGACAAAGCACAGCAGCCAAAGCACCCAGCTGTCCAGCTGCTTTCCAAAGGTGGAGATCTCAGCACCGTCCCCCCCAGGCACTGGGATATGGGGGCTCAGGAGGAGCAGCCCCCAAGCTGGGCTGTGCCAGGGCAGAGCAGTCACAGCCTGGGGTGGCATCCCCTGCTGAGCAGGACTGTGTTTAGTGATGCCAAGGGACACCTTGGTGCAGGCTGGCTTTCCCAAACCTCCAGGTCCCACAAAGCAGCAATGGGTGGGAAGCAGGACACAGAAGCACGGGATGTAACTGTGCTGGGATGTCCTTTGGGCTGACAGTTCATGAGCATGGGCTCAACAACACAGACCAAACCCAGTGAGCACACCTCAGACAGACTTTGCTGGTTTGCACACTCCCAGCCTTTTCTGGTTTGTAGCTTTGTTCCTGCAGGGTGGCATTCCCTGGAGCTCCAGCCCTGCAGAGCTGCCCGGGCACACAGCCCTGCCTGTCTGTGCCCACAGGGCATGGTGTGCGTGCCCGTCCCGTGCCAGGCGTGGGCTCCCTGCGCGCAGGGAATCCCACACAGGATCCCACACGGCACCCACAGCTGTGATGCGCAGGGCACGCTGCCCATGCTCCAGCAGAGCCTGGCACTGGGCTCCCAGCTCTCCTCCACACCCAGCACCCCCATGGCCATGAGTACCATTTCCACAGCAGCCCTCACTCAGGCATCAGCCCAGACAAAACTGATGCTGTGCTCCAGGGAAACACTTCTCCAGGGAATTGGCATCACACTCTGCCATTCCCCACTTTGGCCACTGGCTCACCTGAGCTGCTCTGGTTGGTGACCACTTTGGTACGTGAAATTACCAAGGAGGGAATACATGGGAAATCATGGGGTTTTTCTTTTCAAGACATATTACTGTCAGCAGTAGCCCTACTCCATTTTCACATCAGGAGCAGGGAATTCATTATTAATCCTACTGTTGGAATGATCCACATTTCTATCCCTGGCTCTGTGTTCCTTATCTCATTTTTCCTGATTTCTCTTTCTCTGTCTTTTCTGTCCATCCCAAATGATCTCACATCCAGGCAGCACTCCATGTTTAGTCACACAAAAGGAAATGCTAAACAGCCTTTTCTTTTATTTATGCTCAGCTCCCCTCTCACACGTGTAGCAATTTCACACTCAGAGTGCTCACACTGCCCCTTACCTGAACATTTCATGAGGGCACAGGTGTGGTGGCTGCCCCTGGATCCCTGGTGGTGCCCAAGGCCAGTCTGGACCGGGCTTGGAGCACCCTGGGGTAGTGGAAGGTGTCCCTGTCATGGCAGGGGTGGACTGAAAGGAGCTTTAAAGTCCCCTCCAAGCCAAGCTGCGGCTGGTAGACCCTGCTGTGACCTGCTGCATCTCCCCAGAGTGGCCACGCCAGTGGCCCATGGCAGTGGCACAAGGCAGAGGCATGGACCGGCCAGCTGGGACCTGAAGGACGGGGGTGCAGCACCAAAACCCACCAGACCTTCCAAACTGGAGCTCTGGGTTTGTAACCACCAGTGCTGCCTGAAGATCCATGAGCTTTAGCAGACCTGCAACAAAGGAACTCAAATGCTCCTCTGGAGCTGCACTTCCCCTCCAGAGCCTCACATAGGGAGAGGATCCTGTGGGACTGATGTGCTGACTTGCACTGAAGCACCCCAGAAATATTTCCCACAAACAGGAAAGTCTAAGGTGGCCATGCCCTCAGGGGGGCTCTGTGAGAGCCCTGCAAGAACGGAAGAGTTTTCTTCGACCTAAGAGCAAAATTAGAGGTCGTAACACTGAAAAAAAGGAAAACAAGATGAAAAGTGACGCTGCTGTACTACAAGGTGTTGTCAGTGATTCCCAGAGGTTACAACATTATTTCTTTAAAGAAGCAACCACTGTGACAAACTCACATGCAGGGTCTAGAGCAAGGAGGCAGAATTGTGCATCTCCATTATAGTGCCATTATGTAGATGTGTGAGGATAAAGGGCAGGCACTGTAAAACTGAGCAGATATATGGGAATGCTGACCTTTGCTGTGCTGCTGCCATGTGCAGGAATGTTACAGAGGCAGGCAAAGAGCAGGGCAGCAGCTGAGTTGCATACACAGAAATTAAATGCAAGAGCTGCTCTGCCAGGCTGCAGGATCTCTCCCCATCCATCTTCCAGGTTAATGGTTCATAAGAGACCCATGAAGGTCAAGGACTCTCTCAAGGGTCTCCTCTCTGCTGGAATCCTGAAAGAAGAAGAGGGAAGGGTAATTTGGTTACATTTGTGGTAGGATAACCTGCTCTGTTGGGAATCCAGTGCAGAGGGATCTGCAGATGTGTCTGGGGCAACAAAATTCCCTGCCCAGCCCAGAGCTGGTGAGGACAGCACAGCCCAGAGAGCTGCTCAGAGCAGGGCTGAGCCCCACTGAGGGACAGAGGCTGGATGTGGGCAGTGGGATGGGAGGAATGAAGTTGCCTCTTGGACCTGTGCCTGCAGGCTGCTGCCCGTGTTCAGGCAGGAGGGGAGCCCTGAGCTGTCCTGGACCCTGCATTGCCAGGGAGAGGCACACGTCAGGAGAGTACAGGGACATTTCTTTGCCATCCCTTTTCTCAGTCACAGCCCCCAGGGTGACAGCAGGGAGGATGCCAGGGAACACCCCTGAGCGTGGCTCCCTGTTGACAGAGGATTCTGCCTGGACACAGCCCTGTGCTGTGGGCTCTGGGATGACCCTGTCTGAGCAAGGAGGTTGGACCAGCTGACCCATGGTGGTCCCTTCCCAGCTGGCCCATTCCATGGCTCTGTGGTCCTGCTGGGCTGGCAGAGCTGCTGCAGGTGCCAGGAATGCCCAGCACCTCCCTGTCCCCACGGGAATGGGGAGGGGGAGAGGCACAGCCTGTTTGGCACAGAAGGGAACCCGCTGTGGAGAGGAGCCCAAACCCCCTTTGCTGAGAGCCACATCTGCCCTCCTGGCCACAGGGGTGAAAAGCAAGGCTGGTCCTCAGTGTGAAGCTGAAAGAGCAGATGTGATGGGATCTGAGCAAAACGAGCACACTGAGGAGTTCGAGGTGCTGCAGTCGCCCTGGTGTAAGGAGGCTCTACACACATAATGCTGCTCCAAGGTCAAGCATTTTGGATTACCACTTCTGCAGCTCCCGGCTCAAACAAGCAAGGTGAAACTTTGACTCTTTATTGCAGAGATTGTTCCCAAGTAAATCCTGTTCCCTGATTTCTTAGTCAGGCAGAAATAGAATTGGGAATAATTGCCAAGTAATCTGTTGCCTATGTGGTGATTTTCTCACTCTCCAGAGTCTGAAATTGGCTGTGGAAAAGACTTGGAATTTTTGAGGCCTCACTTGTGGGATTGGACTGTGTTTACATGTACTGAATAAGATAATTCCTAGGGGTATTGTCAAAACAAGTCCTGCTCCAGGAACAAAGGAGGATTCTTCCCATGCATCAGGCAAGAGGACAGAAAGACCCAGGCACTTGTATTTAATAGCACAAATGGTCCAGAACTTGACCATCTGGAAATTATGGCAGTGGGCACTTCCAGAAACAGCTTTAGCATTTTGCTCCCTACCTTCCCAAAAGATGAACGATGGTAAAGGTTTTATTAGCCTGGGAAAACAAAGTAAATAAACAAACAAATAAAAACCCAACATAGGGTAGCAATTAAGTGAAGCAGAAATGAGGATTTACAGAAATAAAGAATTTAGGCCTCAGTCTAATGATGGTCACAACTAATGACCCAAGGACTGGAGAACCTTTCACATAATAGGAGGACAAAAGTGAACATGATATTAAGCAAATAGCTTGTTGTGGAAGAAGAGATGAGGCCTCTGAGCCTGTCTGTGAGGGGCTGTGATGCTCCACACAGACCTGGGCAGGGGCTCGGAGCTGGGCAGGGCGGTGGCAGTGGCTGCTTTCAGAGTTTTTCTAGACCAAACATTTGCAAACCCTTGAGGCTATGGTGACTTGGAACCCAAATGGCTCCTGGTATTTTTCCTGATGAGGAAATACAAGAGCATTAGGGGAATTAAATCATTTGCTGTTCTGTAATCCTCAGCAGTAACTGTGACCTGAGCAGCTGAATGTCACTGCCAAACACATCATCAATATAGGTCCATCTAGAGTTTCCATCCCACAGAAATCATTTCAGCCAGGCTTTGCCCTTCCCTGCCCTGTGTGGCAGCTGTGGTGGGGTACAGTTCCTCCTCCCCAGAGGCCCCTGCAGCATCCCTGCTCTGCTGCTGAATTCTGCTGTGCAGGGGACAAGTGCCGGGCACACGGAACACGGCTGATTTATTTTAAGGTCTTTGGTAACTGTTTGTGACATGTAAGCACAAGAGTCCATTAAACACACAGAATAAACTTAAATGGTGTGTTTGCATAGGGAGGATATAAAAAAGAAAGAAAACAATGCAAAGACATTTGCTGAACACAGACCTTTGCCACTTATTTCACATCTGTTCAACCAACCTCATCCTATTAGGAACGATTAATGTTTAAGGGACATGGAAAATAAAATGGCCATAATAAACAGACATTGCTAATGATTACCACTTAGTTCTGTGTTCTAGTGAATTAATAGCACGGCACAATGATGAGTATTAACTCTCAGTCCCAGCTATGTGTGCTGAGCAGGGGCTTCACAGCCCCTGCCCACTGACACAGCCTCTGAGGCTGCAGCTGGCTGGGTGCACGAGTCAAGGACAGGGCACTCTCAAGGGAGAAGCAGATTTAGTGCCTCATAAGGAAATATTTATATTTTTCTAATAATTCCTTTAGCAAGAGGGTTCACAGAAGGGAAGAAACTGTTCCAGTAAGCCCACAGAGTGGGGGTCATTCCCAAAATCTGCAATGGGCTGCCAAGGGGGCTGGGAGGAATAAAGTGATTCCTAAAACAGGTCAATATAAAATTCAAACAATAGTTAAGGCAGTACAGAAGACACAAATCTCAGCCATGAACTCTGGTAATAATACATCCAATATTAAAAGCTGTGTGTCTGTTAGTTGTTTTTCCCATTTGCCAGTGACAACACCACCCTCCATCTTCAGTAGGTGCTGGCATCCAGGTTCCTAAATTAAAGGTGCCTTCTGATCTGGATGAGGTTTGTGCATAAATCCTTTTTTTTTAGTGAGGTTTTAAATGTGATCTTCCACACCATCCTTGAGGTCACTCTGGAGACTGGCCCTGATGGGTGGGTAACAGCAGAGGAAAGGCTGTGTGGGGAGAGGGACCCAAGGGCTCCAGTTCACACCAGTGCTGGTTAGAAGTGACACTGGCTGGGGTCAGTGGCAGGGTGGGTGGGATGTTTGACCTCCTCCTGAGGCCCTGGACAATGGGACAGGATGAACAGCTGGCAGACGCCGGCGAGACAATGCCAGGGACAACCAGACTTTTTACTGCTTGTCCATATAAAACCAAGATGCACTTGGGCATACAAACAGCCACTGGCCTCCTGAGGCCAGGGAAAAGAGCACCCAGAAGGATGGACACACTTGGAATGAGTCAGCTTTAGTTGCACAAGGGATAAATAATGACTTCACTGTGCAATACTTTTCCAGCCAGCAATCCACACCCACCTGGCCAGTCCCTGGAGCTCCAATGGTGAGCAGAACACTGCCGTGTTCGACCCCCAGCCTTGCAGCTGTGTGTCAGGGCATGCCCCTGCTCCATCCCTCACCATGGCCTCCTAAATCCACACTTCATGTGCCTGACCTGGAGCTGCATTGGCCAAAGTCTGTCCCGAGCTGAAAGGTTAGGAGTGAAAGCTCAGGAAGCTCAGAAAGGTCTTGTTTGCTACTGCCAGGTTCCCCAGTGTGGTAATGTGCTGGGGAGAGCTCAGGCCAGGCTCACACAGCCCCAGGCTCGGGAGCCTGAGAGGAGTGGGGCGAGCCAAGATCCCTGTGTGCAGTGGCAGAGACAGGACATCATCCTCCCCGAGCCTGGCTGCTGAAGGGACCTGTGACAGGGAATTATTGCTCTGGAGGTGTGCCAGGTGAACACACTGCTCACCTTTCTCCAGCACACCCTGCTCCTCCTGCCTTCCTTTCCTGCCCTTTGGGGAGCACAGTGCCAGGTGATGGAAGCTCTTCACAGAGCTGGGGCAGCTCTCAGTGCTGGCCCCAGGCCCACAGGGCAGCTTCTAGGGCTTTCGGACTCACACCCACATAAAGACCAATTCAAAGACTAGGATGTTTTCCTTAGGTGGAAACTGGAGCCTGGAGCTCCAGTTGGAGCAATGGGTTCCTGGATAACCTGGAAGCCTATGTTGTATGAGAAGGAAACTTCAGACAAGACAAATGAGTTTTAGGGAAAACTGTGCAGAGGCTCCCTTCCCCACTGAAGATGCTGGCTGCAGCTGGGGCAGCTCCTGGCGGAGAGGAAGTGCCACCATGGGCAGAGGGATGCCGATTCCTGACCTCTGGGGGTGCCAGAGGGTGATACACTGCCATAATGTTGAAGAAAACTTTCAAGGCCTTATGTTTGACCCTTCCACACCATCAAAAATTGGCAGTGACCAAGTGTGACACATGCTGAGCCAGGCAGCAGAAAGCTGCCCTTTGTATCTACTGCAGGTGTCACAACATTTCTGCTGTATTTTAAACAGAAGTTAGAGGTTAGCAAAGGAAATTCATGTGAGGCAAGAAGTGGTAAAATGGTTCAGAAATTCAAGGAGAGCTTGGATCATGGATCATCAGAAAATACCTCCTGCCTTTATCACAGCTGTAAAAACTGCAGGAAGAATGCCTGGAATACAGATATGAAAGACCACAGTCACCTTGCCATAATTCCATACCTGCATTTACATCACTGACTTAATGAAAAATAAGCCATGATTCATTCACTCTAGACAGCCTGGTGGAAAATGACGGGCAAATAACAAGATATTTATGTATTTATCACTATTTCTGATAATTATTTAATAATGCTATTAATGGGGATGACATCTTCTCTCACTTCAGGAAGCTCCTCTTACTCTGATTAGCCAAAATGTTACTGAGGGACTCTTCAGGCCCTTCCTTCCTTCCTTCCTTCAGGGTGCCTGCAGGGTGCAAAGCCTCCCCTGGAAGACATTCAGGGTCTTTGATGGTTTCATTTCCTCTGTTGTTGTTTTGCTGTTCCCACTCTAACTCTTCTGTGGCTGTTTTGTGTTAAAGACAATTCCCAGATTCCCCTTGAATGGTTTCATATGGACACAGGCTGGGAGAGTTGGGAATGTTCCCCGGAGAGGAGAAGGCTCCAGGGAGAGCTCAGAGCCCCTGGCAGGGCCTGGAGGGGCTCCAGGAGAGCTGGAGAGGGACTGGGGACAAGGATGGAGGGACAGGACACAGGGAATGGCTCCCACTGCCAGAGGGCAGGGATGGATGGGAGATTGGGAACTGGGAATTGCTGGCTGGGCTGGAATTGCCAGAGCAGCTGTGGCTGCCCCTGGATCCCTGGCAGTGTTAGGCTTTAGGGTCCCTTCCAACCCAAACCATTGTGGTTTCTCTAACACTGAAGTGTGAACTGCAAGCTCCCAGGAACATCCAACATCTTCCTGCTTCCTTCTCCCTGTTCCCAGCTTGCTGCAAGACTCAAGGGCCTCATCCCAGAACAGACAGGATCTGGGAGAGATGTTCAGTCTCTCAGTGCCCCAGGGGAAGCCACAGGAGGGGACTGAGCTGCCCTGTGAGCCAGGAATGATCACTGCCACTTTATTCTGAGCTCTCCAAAGCTGTGAAAGTTTGATAAATCAAATGTATTCATTTTTCACACTCCCAAACACATGTTATCTCACTGTAATATGATTTCAGTCCCCCTAGAGAGACCTCTGCAGGAAGATGACATCTTGTGCTTAACACAAAAACCTCTATTCTTCTCCAGAAAATTTACTTAAAATTTAAAATAATCAAGTAAACAGCCTAAGAGTGAAAAACATAAGGAGAAGTGATAGTGAAAATAAAAACTCTATATAACATATTTCAGCCCAGGGTTTTCATTTTTCTTTGTTGAAAAGATCTGAATGTAGAAATGTAGCAGAGGAAATTTTCTGTGTAAAATATAAAATAGAAACCAAATCATATAAGTGAAAGGTGATGGTATTGACCCTCAAAATGAGCTTAAAACACCTCCCGACTGGCTGTATTCATAGACAAAAAGAGTAAAAGCAGAACCCCACAACCATTTACTGATGGTTGCATCTTTTAGTGCAGCTCAGCCCCTCCTGTGCAGTTTAGCAGAGCTGTGCACAACAGCAGGCACCTACTGACCCTCGTTGTCTGTAGAATTTAATTTGGGAAAAAAAAAAAAAAATTGGAAGACGGCTAGACATTATAAAAAATTAAGGGAAAACAACTTTAAAAACCCCCAAAACCCCAAACATAAGAACTCACAAGGATATAGGAACAGATGCTAGAAGTGATGAAAATTTGATGCTATTTCAAACCATGGTGGTCCAACACTGAGCAGGAATTCCCATCCCTCTGACAAAATTTGACATAAAAAATGAAAGAGGAGATTGAAATAACAGCCCTCACTTCTGAAACAGCCCTTATCTCTGTGGTGTTTGCTAACACTACTCACAGGCAAAGCACAAGGGTGGAAACTAGAATTGCATTATTTACTGAGCACACTTCTTCTTGAAGATAGGAAGAAACATCACATCCAGCATAAACCTCTGCAATTTGGAAAAGAGCAGACAGATCATACCTGCAACCATGGCCAAACCCCCCCTTCTGCTCAAAATCTGCAGAAAAGCAGCCACCCAAAGGAGGAAAACCAAGCTGTAGGCACTACTTTTGCCATATATTTCAGAAGGATTAAAGAAAAATTCAAGACCTGTTTTAGACAGTGCCACCATGGCCACATGCTTGTGGTAGCACCAGTCACAGAATCATAGAGCCACAGATGGTTTGGATTGGAAGGAACCCTGGAGGTCATCTTTGTCCCCACAGCCATGAAAGGGACATCTCCCACTGCCCCAGGTGCTGCAACCCCAGTGTCCAACCTGGCCTTGGGCACTGCCAGGGATCCAGGGGCAGCCCCAGCTGCTCTGGGCACCCTGTGCCAGGGCCTGCCCATAATAATGGGGGCTGGGGCACAGGTCTGATGAGGAGCAACTGGGGGGGCTGGGAAGGGGCTGGAGAATTCCTGAGGAGCTGGGAAGGGGCTGGAGAATTCCTGAGGAGCTGGGAAGGGGCTGGAGAATTCCTGAGGAGCTGGGAAGGGGCTGAGCCTGGAGCACAGGAGGCTCAGGGGGCCCTTGTGGCTCTGCACAGCTCCTGCCAGGAGGGGACAGCCGGGGGGGTCGGGCTGTGCTCCAGGGAACAGGGACAGGAGCAGAGGGAACGGCCTCAGGCTGGGCCAGGGGAGGTTTGGGTTTGATAACAGGGAATATTTCTTCACGGCAAGGGTTCTGTAGTCCTGGAATATGCTGCCAGGGCAGTGGCGGAATTCAAGAAATGCATGGATGTGACATTTGAGGCCATGGTTTAGTGGTGGACAGGGTGGTGGTGCTGGCTGATGGTTGGACTTGCTCAGCTTTGAGGGCTTTTCTGGCAGGAATGCTTCCATGATTCTATGGCTCTCTATCTTCTGCACTAATAGCTCTGCAGTCAATATTTGGGAGCAAAAAATCTCCATGCCTGCTGGAGGATGGATGGCAGCTGGCCCTAAGTAGGATTAAAAACCCTCTTTTTCCTTCGTTCTGTGAGAGCCAGTGAAACCCAGCACAGAGACATATCTGCAGCAGCTTTGCATAAAAATAACATTGTTTTCCTTGGAGCATTTATAGCAGAGAGCTGGAAAGATGCTGGAGCATCTCTTCATCTGAACTTGTTACTGAGGGTTAAATTTGCATTTTGGACTGTAAAAACATGTTGGAAAACAAAAAAAAAAAATACTAAATAAACTGATTTTAGGTACATTTTTACCATTTTATAACCATTTTTACATGGTTATAAAACAAAGATCAAAGAGAGCCTGCATTTCCTGTTGCTGTAATTTGCCTTTTAGTTTCCAAGGTAAATTTTTTTACTTTAAAGAAAGGAGGGAAAAAATTAATACTAAAAAAAGATCATAGGAACCAACCTCATTGTAGCATCTGGGCTCTGCTCCTTGCCTACCCAAACCCATCCTAACATGAAGACCAGGATGGGTGGCCCAGCCCTGCCTTGGATGAGTCCCCTTGTGTCGATGAAGGGAGAGGCGACACCAGATGGTCATCAGCAAACTCTCAGTTTAATGATAGTCATACACTTGGTTAAATACAATACTTAATTAGCTCATGCATAGTGCAAAACTATAGCTCATCATTGGTTAATGAGTTATTAGCGTCATTACATCATCTGAAGGTCTCTTGTGCATTTTTGTGATTTTAGAGCTAACTCTCAGTCCCTAATTCTGCAACTTATTGATACAGTCTTACCGAGACTTTCCCTCCTGAAGGACACCCTGTCCTTCAAGATATCATTAGCCTCCTTTCCCATCTAGTTTTATCAGGCCAGTTTGACTGTGTCCTTTCTCATCAAGCCATTCCTGCACAAAACTCTCTACATTTCTGTGTCCTTTCTTATCAAGCCATTCCTGCACAAAACTCTCAACACCCTTGCTCCTGTGGTTCCCATTTTCCTCCTTTCCTTCCATCCCTTCTAAAGGGCAGGAAGAAATTAAAATGTCTCTTTAAACCTTCCCAGTACCTTCAGCCCAATTTCTTCCCCAACTCTCACGCAGTATCTTGGCTTTCCACTCCTGATAGTACTGTGTGAGAACCTCAGACTATCTGTAGAGGGAATGACTTTGGCTTTAATGAAAAGGCAAAAACCAGCCCAAAAGGAGCCAAACATGAACTTGGCGAGATGGATGCGTCTCTGGTGAGAGGCACTTTGCACAGGGTCTGAGCAAATATTTCTCTGCTTTCTTTAAATTGTTTCCAAGGGAGAAGCTACAACTGTCACCTCACACTGAACCCGAGGAGAGAAACTTCACTGCTGAGAAATAAACACAACAGTTAAATATGGTTCCTGCTCAGCCGAGGAAGCATCCACCCTGACACTTAAAAGAGAAAGATGGAAGCTTTCCTGCTTGAGGAAATCCTCCTCATTAAATGATCTGCAGAGAGCAGCTTCTTAAATAAAGCTGGGAACAATCAAAGCAGGGTGAGCAATGGCACTCGTTCCAGCGAGGGCTCACAGGAGCGGAACAAAGGCCCGCTGACCTGGAACACCACACAAAATAAATGAAACCCATATTTTCAAAGCCCTGTCCCCAGAAGCCGCTTAAGAACACTAGTTTCACAGCGTTTCAGTGTACTTCATTGAGCACTTTAAAGATCACCACTTGCATTGTGCACTCCAGTGCATCATCGGGTAAACGCTGCCTTCCTTCCACCAAGCCTGACAGGGCCTCGGAGCCCGGTGATCCCTTGGAGCTAGGTGATCCCTTGGAGCTAGGTGATCCCTTGCAGTCTGGTGATCCCTTGGAGCTGAGTGATCCAATGGAGCTGGGTGATCCCTTGGAATCTGGTGATCCCTTGGAGTCTGGTGATCCCTTGGAGCTGGGTGATCCCTTGGAGTCTGGTGATCCCTTGGAGCTGAGTGATCCCTTGGAGTCTGGTGATCCCTTGGAGCTGGGTGATCCCTTGGAATCTGGTGATCCCTTGGAGCTGGGTGATCCCTTGGAATCTGGTGATCCCTTGGAGCCTGGTGATCCATTGGAGCTGGGTGATCCATTGGAGTCTGGTGATCCCTTGGAGCTGAGTGATCCCTTAGACCCTGGTGATCACTTGGACGATGATGATACCTTGGACGCTGGTGATCCCTTGGAGTCTGGTGATCCTTTGGAGCTGGGTGATTCCTCACAGCCAGGCAGGGCCTTGTACCATGGCACGCACTGGGCACCACTGGCAATCACTCACTGGCACCACTGGCAATCTCTCACTGGCACCACTGGCAATCACTCACTGACACCACTGGCAATCTCTCACTGGCACCACTGGCAATCTCTCACTGGCACCATTGGCAATCTCTCACTGGCACCACTGGCAATCACTCACTGACACCACTGGCAATCTCTCACTGGCACCACTGGCAATCTCTCACTGGCACCATTGGCAATCTCTCACTGGCACCATTGGCAATCACTCACTGGCACCACTGGCAATCTCTCACTGGCACCACTGGCAATCACTCACTGGCACCACTGGCAATCATTCACTGGCACCATTGGCAATCACTCACTGGCACCATTGGCAATCACTCACTGCCACCACTGGCAGTCACTCACTGGTGACTGGTGAGGATTTCGACTCCACTCTGCTCCCAGGGTAGGGGGCTGGGCTGGCCACACAGACCTTCCCTCTCCAGAACAAGAGGATAATCACTCACAGGTACAGCTGGATGGGGAACTGCTCTCTCCCTTCATAACTCACTGAATCACTGAACCGTTCAGGTTGGAAAATCCCTCTGAGCCCATCCAGTCCAAGCATTCCCCCAGCCCTGCCAAGCCCACCACTAACCCCTATCCCCAAGCGTCACACCTACACAGCTTTTAAATCCCTCCAGGGATGGGTACTCCACCACAGCCCTGGAGCTGTGCCAGGGCTCGACAGTCCTTTCCAGGAAGAAATTGTTCCCAATATCCAAGCTAAACCTCCTCTGGTGCAGTTCGAGGCTGTTTCCTCTTGTTCCGTCGCATCTTTACTGAGAAAAGCACCCAAACCTCCTGCCTCCAGCCTTCTGCCATGAAGCTGTAGAAAGCCAGCAGGCCCCCTGAGCCTCCTTTTCTCCAGGCTGAGCCCCTTTCCCAGCTCCCTCAGCCTCTCCTGGGGCTCCATTCCCTTCCCAGCTCCCTTCCCTGCCCTGGACATGCTCCAGCCCTCAGTGTCTTTTCTGCCATGGGGAGCCCATGGTGTCCCCCAGGATTTGAGGTGTTGGCACATCTGTGGCAGAGGGGGACTCCTCCTCTGGTGACCCCCCCAAGCTCTGCTGACCTCACTGCTCTCACCACGGCAAAACCCCCAATCCCTGAATTTAAAGCAGGTGTTTTTGCTCTTCATAACTGACTTCAAAGAAAAGTTGGTCTGAGCAATGTCTGGAAAATACTGATCAGCCAGAATATCCTTCTACACCTGAGGAGAAAACATAATGAGGCTGAAGATGATACCATACAGCTGGGATGGCCTCTAAAGAATGGGTCATTTATTCCATCTACAATGAACTTTAAGGAATACTTTGGGTTGTTCTGCATTTCAGCTATGATTTTTCCACTGAAAGAGAAAGAAAGTGGAACAAAAAAAATCCCTGCATTTCCCACCACTGCCATGTCTTTTAAATTCTGAGGGTGATCTGAGTGTGCTATTTCAGACATACTCGAATATACAATAATCCCATCATTCACAGCCAGCAGCCCTTGCCTAAAACAGAAGGATATTAATCCCTGGTGGTGTATTTAAATGGCAGGCATTAGCTCAGGAGATGGCCTCTGTGCAGGGCAGAAAGATGATAGATCTCCCTTTGGGCAGCGGGCTCTCACCTCCACGCTGCTGGGATCACTCCGGGAGCGCGGCGGCCGCGGCACCTGCGACATTGCGCTGCTCCTTCGTCCCCAGCCATCCCTCCTCAGCAAAACCCTTAATGGGTGTCACTCCCCACTTCACCCAGCAGCAGGGCAAAATGAGACCGAGGCTGAATTATTGTCTCAAGAGCCTGCTCAGGCCATGCTTGAAGAGATCAGCCGGGCATCTGGAGCCCACATTTTGTCACATTCATAAACCCCAGCCTTTACTTTCCTGACCTATCAATCTTTCATCTCTCTCAAGTGCTAAATTAATCTTATTTAGAAATGTCAATTAAACCGGTCAATTTTTTTGATGGTATTAGAAAGTACTTGATATCTTTTCTGCCCTTTAATTTTATGAAACAAGAGAGAATAATCCTGCAAAATTAAAGTCCCTCCAGCAATAAGCTTGGCTGTAAAATATTAATTTTTAATGACATTATGTTGGAACAAAATATTTTTTTCTCTTTTTGTAAACAGACAGAACACTATATTTGCACTACTTATGAAAGAAGGTATTAATACAAAAATGAACCTACAGAGGCAAAGATGATGTGGAATGTACTGTTTAGCAGTTTTTAAAGAGTTAACCTTGGCCAAAATTTCAGAAAACACCTTAGCAGATACTTACTTGCTTAATTAGGCACCAAGATTTTGTACTCTTTTTCCTATTTTAGTATTTTTGAGGAAGGAAGTGAACATATTTAGTATCTCTTCTCCTGATATGGACTGCAACAGGCCCAATTAGGGCAATGAGCCATCTCCCAGCTGACATCAGCAGCGTGATGCAAACAGCTCTGAAGGCAGTGCTGGCCCTGCCCTCGGGGAGGAGATCCCTGGCTGGACCCACCAAAATCCTCAGTGAGATCCCCTGGCTGTCCCCACTGCCCCCAGACCCCCACTGACACCCCCTCAGTGAGATCCCCTGGCTGTCCCCACTGCCCCCAGACCCCCACTGACACCGTGGGGCTTTTGCCAAGGCCCAGCCATGGGATGCCCCCGAGCCCCCAAAGCACCTGAGGGCTGCAGTGGATCTGGACCCCCGTGACGGCCCCTGGGCTGGGCTGTGGCTGGCTGGCTGTGTGACACGGTGGCACAAGCAGTGGCAGCCGTGTGCAGGTGGGTAACGGCTGGGTACCCACTAAACACAGGTGGATAAAATGTCCCCACGTTTGCTCAGGACTGGAGCTGTCTGTCTACTTCTCCTTGTAGATCCTGCCCATCCCCTGGAGATGCTGCAGCTCCAGGGGAACGTAGGGCACAATGTGACAAGCTCCAAAGATGGAAGGGGAGGGGTGGGGAGTGGCAGATGTCACATCATTTCATGTTCAGCCTGGTACAGCATCCCTCGAGCCTCATCCATGGGATGTTGACCAAGTTGTGGGATGTCCTTCCCACGCTCCAAAAGCCAGGATCTTCTCACAGCAAGCACCAGCTTTCTCTTTCTCTTCTCTGTGGCACCAGCAGGCCTGAAATTTGGGATTTTACTCCTTTCATGCAAGAGAACCTGGCTGTTTCAGACAGAGCTGACACTGTGAGCACTGACACTGCATTCAAACACCCCACGCCTGGGGGATCAACCAGAGCCTGTCTGAGCAGTGGGGTACAGCCTGTGCCCCCTTAGGGCATCTATCTGAGCAGTGGGGTACAGCCTATGCCCCCTTAGGGCACCTGAATGAGCAGTGGGGTACAGCCTCTGCCCCCTTAGGGCATCTATCTCAATAGTGGGGTACAGCCTATGCCCCCTTAGGGCACCTGTCAGAGCAGTGGGGTACAGCCTGTGCCCCTTAGGGCACCTGAATGAGCAGTGGGGTACAGCCTGTGCCCCCTTAGAGCACCTGAATGAGCAGTGGGGTACAGCCTGTGCCCCCTTAGGGCACTGTCCCCACTTCCCCTGAGGTCCTGGGCAGGCCAAGCGGGGCAGCAGCGAGAGGAGACCCCAAATCTTCCCCCACAGCAGGGCCTGGGCAGGGAGGGTCACAAGCGCTGCTGCAGCCGGGGCTGGCCGAGGCTCGGAGGAAGCAATTTTAGCAGCCGGCAATTAAGGGACAAAGAGAGGATTAGGGCAGCGGGGGGAGAGCAGCGGGAGCAGCGGGGGCCGGGCAGTAACTGCAGCTCTGTTTTACAGGATCTCTTACAAAGGAGGTGTTGACGGCTGCGTTTGGGGGCTGCGACCCGGGCCCCAGGGAGCTGCTCTGCCCATGACTGAGCTCAGCAACTCCTCTTTAAATATGTGCTTAATAAAACGCCGTTTAAAGAGCAGCACAATGTCCACTGACCTCACACTCCCCTGCCTTCTCCCCAGACAATTTTTCGAGAGACTGAGTTTTTGAGCTAAATAAGCCCACAGGCAGCTCCATCTCTTTGCTGTAGTTATATATCCACTGATAACACCATCAAAGCCATTTCTGGGTGCATTTAATGAGAAAATGGGTGAGATTGACAGGAAAGGGCTTCTCTGCACCCGTGTCTGGGAGCAGCACTGCTCACAGTGACTTCCAAAGGCAGGACTGAGGGGACCATCCCCTCATATGCCAGGTACCTGTACCCAGGTAATAAATCCTGCTGTGGCTTTCATGCTTTCTCCTTTCCTTCTGAAATGCTCCCATACTGAGTATCTGTAACAGACAGGGACTTATATTCAGTGATCTTTGTAAGAGATTTTTAAAAATACATCAGGCTTAACATCAATACCAGAGACAGGGAGCCACATTAATAAATCCATGGGCACTAAACCAAGGATTATTTTTATCTGGCTGAGATACTGATTTCTATTATAAAATGTTCTTCAAGAGCAAAATGAATGATGTCACCACTAATCAGGAGTCCAACAAGAGCAGAAAGCGGAGAAATCAGTGGATGGAATAAGTGGGACCAAATACAGGCACAGAACCCAGAAGAGCTCCTTCTGAAGAGCAGCAGCTGAAATGAAAATCTGGATTCTAGTCAGAGATTTTCCTGCAACTGCCCTGATTTTTGTAAATTCTCATGTTCTGCAGAGTGTCAGGTCAGGAGCCCAGCTCTCCTGGTTTTCCTGTGGCTCCAGCAGTGCCTGACTTGGGCCAAGCCCAGCAGCCTGGGGGGGAAATCTCAACCCTGGGCAGCCAGGGCTCACTGCAGAGCCAGCCTGGGCTCCCTGGATGGCTGAGCCAGACATCCCCAAGGGCTCTTCTGGCCTCAGCTAGTCCTCACATTTTTTTGTTTGTTTGGGGTTCTTTAAATTCATAGAAGATGTTCAGGGAACAAAAGGCATCGTGGAGAATGAGAACAAAAATTCAGTACATTATTAAAAATAGAATGGAATGGAATGGAATGGAATGGAATAGAATAGAATAGAATAGAATAGAATAGAATAGAATAGAATAGAATAAGAGTGTTTCATTTGGAAGGACCCACAGTACTCATCTGGTCCCACTGCCTGACCACTTCAGAGCTGGCCAGATCTTAAGGACATTGTCCAATATTATTGACATTTCCTTCTTGGATGGTCCAGGTGCCAGTTCAGTGTGCCAGTACTACACCCTGTGGCCAGAGCTCCCACTGTGCCACACGGGCAGTGCCCAGCCTCAGCCCAAAGCTGCATGGTGGTCCTGAAAACAGGAGCCCTGAGCCCCAGTGGGCCCAGAGACGAGCTGGGTGTGGCACAGACTGAGCACAGAGACTGCTGGAAAAGTCCCCTGACACCGTGGTGCAGAGCCCTGCTCCCCTCAGGGCTAACCCCCAGCTTTGTGACTGTCACAGGAGCGCTGCAAACACAATCACAGAGCCACAGAACCACAGAGCCATCTTGGAGGGCTTGGGAAAGGCCTCTCAAGTCATCCAGGTCCCCAGCACTGCCCAGCCACCGCTAACCCCTGTCCCCAAGTGCCACATGCACAGGGCTTTAAAATCCCTCCAGGAATGGGGACTCCACCCCTGCCCTGGCAGCTGTGCCAGGCTGGACAGCCTTTTCAGGAAGGAATTTCCCCAAAATCCACCCTGAGCTGCCCTGGCCCAGCCTGAGGCCGTTCCCTCTGCTCCTGTCCCTGTTCCCTGGAGCACAGCCCGACCCCCCCGGCTGTCCCCTCCTGGCAGGAGCTGTGCAGAGCCACAAGGGCCCCTGAGCCTCCTGTGCTCCAGGCTCAGCCCCTTCCCAGCTCCCTCAGGAATTCTCCAGCCCCTTCCCAGCTCCATTCCCTTTGCTGGACATGCTCCAGCCCCTCGGGAGGGGCCCAGCTCTGGACACAGCGCTGGCAGTGCCCCAGCAGTACCCAGGGGACAGGCACTGCCCTGGCCCTGCTGCACACCATGGCTGATGAGGCTTTGGGGATTTTCTGTGTTTAGGAGTGAAATCTGGAGCAGTGGGGCAGTGCCAGCGAGGTGCCCACGGCTGCCCTTGGCTGAGAGGACGGTGGCACAGACGTGCTGAGCTGCCTCGAGGCTCAGTTCGCACCAAGTGTGCAGCACTCACCTCAGCAGACTGGGTTGCTGGGTTGGGGCTTTTGCCTCTCTATTTTTTTAAGATCTTGTTAAATAATTAGCCAGGCATTGCAGTGTGAAAAGCACCGCAGGACTGCTTTGAACAGGAAAAACTGACCCTGCCCGGTGCCCCTGGGGCTGTGCCAGAGCTGGGAGCAAAGAGAACGAAACTTCAGCAGCAGCTTGGCCAAGCAGGGAGAAGATTGGGAAAAGAGCTTATGAACCAAGAATACACGTGCATTCTACAGTGTCTCTTTTCAACACAAAATACCTTCCTGGCTCCAAGATCCCTTTTCTGATTAAAGTTTTTGAAAGTGGCACACTCCTGTAATGCATTTTGATGAAATCCCATTCTCCAGTGCAATTGTTATAGTGGATAACTTCCAGGCAACAGTAGCAGGAAGACTGTTAATCAGGATCAGGAGAATATAGAGTGCCTGCAAACCCAGCATTAAGCCACCTATGACAGGCAGTCCCCAAATTCATGGCTCGCACAGAGCAAACTTATTTTTGAGAGCAGAATTACAAAGATATAAAAACAGGGGGGAAAGCCTTGAAAGCCAGCACGTCGGTGATTACCTTCATGGTGCTCCATTCTCCAGCTGACATCAGGGAGCTGAGGCTTTTACTCCCAAAGCACAGACTGAAATCCTCCCTGCCCAGGGTTAATAAAGGAGCGACCCAGCAATTTGTGACTGGGCATCAGCAGCACAGGCTGAAATGTGTGAGATAAGGTGGGAATGAAGGGAGCACCTGCTCAAAATGCCAATTCTGGTGGGCAGAGGTGGAGCTCACTCACGGGGTGTCATTAGGCTGGGGCTCAGGTGGGCACCTGTCCCTCTCCTGTTAGAGCACTGCTCCCCAAATTGCTCACAAATTCAGATTAAGCCTTAAACTGTGGACAGAAAGCTCAGAATCCCGTGGTGGAAGAGGGGTTTGAAGGCCAGGAAGCACTGGGTCATGAGTTGTGAAGTCCTGCAGGGAGTTAAAGTGCTGTATTGGGATCCTGGAGAAATTATATTTGGGGTGCAATTACCTCACTTCCTCCCATGAGATGGGCTTTTATTGCTCTGCTGCTTGGAGTCTCTTCAAGAGCAGGAGCACGCCTCGATGAGGCTCCTGAGGTGCTGCAGAACACGAATTCAGAAAAGCAGAGAACAGATGTAAAAGATTCAGGGAGATGGTGACCAAACTTTCTGATTATCTCCTCTGTCAATGGTCATCACCTGGCTGATAGAGGGATCCCCATGACTCGGACAGCACTGATCAATGACTTAGTGCCGAAAACAGCAATATTGGTGCATTGTTCAGCCTCACACTAAACACGTGATGTTCATTCACTCGTAGGGCCTACAGCCTGGAGTCCATCAGCATCTATAATTAAACACACTGCTTCACGAATTTTATCAATTTGGCCAAAAGTTGCTAATGGAGTGTCTTAAATTCTGTTAACATTCACTTAATCTCTTTGGTTTCTCTTTGAACACACATTTAAAATTCTAATCGCTGAAAAAGGATTTTAATAAGACACAATGTTAATGAAATATGTGAAGGAGCTATTGAAGGAAAGAATTGTTGGAAAAAAATGCAAGAAAGAAAAAGGAAGCAGGGTAAGCTGAACTGGCATGGAAATCCAGCCAGGGAGCTATTTAAAGGCTAAGGAAAAGCACGGATGTGTCCTAGGACAGCATGATTTTAAAAAGCTTTTTTGTACTAAATACTTGTTATTTGGATTAATTAGGGGATTACGCTTTGAAACTGTTCCAGCTCTATCATTTGCAGTTTTACTTCCTACCTTGCTGGTCCACAGCTCCTGAAATGGGAATATTTTGGGTGGGGATGATTCAGTGTGCTCTGCAGAAATGTGAGGAAAGCTTTTCCACCTCACACTGCTTTCCTGTCATATTTGTGCCATGAACTTTTATTCTTTTTTTTTTTTTAATTTTCTTTAATTGTATTGACCCTTTTCCAGGATGAAGATGGAAAAATAATAAACAGCATAAACAATCTTGGTTTTCCTCCTTTTAGTAGCACTGTTTTAAATAAATGCCAGCAATTGCATTAGGGGACCAATGGCAGCAGCACAGAGACTTGGAGTGTGTGAGGCCAGGCTGGACAGGGCTTGGACCAACCTGGGATCATGGAATTGTCCCTGTCCCTGGCAGAGGCAGGACAAGATGAGCTTTAAGGTCTCTTCCACCCCAAGCCACCCCTTGATTCTGTGCTTCCATCACTGATCTGTGAGCATTCCATGATTTTCCCTGCTACCTCCGGTCATTTGTTAGATCCCATCACCTGTGTTTGAGCTCACATGCATGTGCTGGACTGCAAGGATAAATCCTCAGGTTTCTTTCCTCATAAACAGGCAGTTTGAAATTCATAACCTTGATCCTGGAATGCACTTTTGGGGCTTGGACACACTCCTTTGCTAGGGAACACTTTTGAGACTCTCTCTAACTGCAGCAAGGCAAAAATTGTCCAGAAGCATTCCCACAGCCAGAAATGGGTCATTTCATGCCCAATTTACAATATGAAGAGTCAATAAATATCATTAAGGTGACCAGGCAGGGGACAATCATCTGTGTTATCAAAGCTGACTGTGATTAGCTGGTGCAGGCATCAACAAAGGGTCACAGAAAAATGTGCAAACTCTCCTTGGGCACACACCTACAGACTTTCAAATGCCCTTTGCACGCAGCTTCTTTACACTTTTGGTTTACACTCTACCATTTCTGAGCCACTGAACAGGCAATTTCTTTTAAAATAATAATAATTTTAGTAACAACTGTCTTGGCAAAGGCACCAGGCTGGTGCTCCCAGCTAAGCTGGGCCCTCTTTGCCTCCCCAGGAATGTCTCCTGTCCATAACTGGGGATGCCATGGGGTGGAGGCTTGTGTCAGGCACTGACTGAAACCACACTGGGCCATGCCATCACAAACACTGAATTCCTGAGGATGCACTTCTCCTGCCCAGGCACACCATTTATTAGCAAATGCTGCTGCTATATTTTGCTGTATCTACTATTCCAATCAACCATATGGGAGGAAATCTGTAAATTACATTACAGCAATTAATACACACTTACACAGTTTGTACGAAAGTGTTGAATGAATTATGCTACAGGAAGCAAACAGACTAAAGCCAAACAATGGAGCTTTATGAATATTTAATTCTTGTAATTTATTTAAAGTGGTAAAACACAGCGTAGGCTCACCTTCAGAGCACCTGCAGATGAAGCATTCTCTCTCTTAACAATCTTACTTAGTTTCGGGAAATTCCATAGATAATCTTGGTGTAATTAATCTTTTATCCAAATAAATGGGAGGAAAATAGGTGCAAACTGTTGACTGCTTGCTCAGAAAGGGACTGTTTGCTTCCAGAGGGAGACTCACACAACTTTCACGGGGGATGGAGGGACAGGACACAGGGAATGGCTCCCACTGACAGAGGGCAGGGAGGGATGGGAGATTGGGAACTGGGAATTACTCCCTGGCAGGGTGGGCAGGCCCTGGCACAGGTGCCCAGAGCAGCTGTGGCTGCCCCTGGATCCCTGGCAGTGCCCAAGGCCAGGCTGGGCACTGGGGCTGGAGCAGCCTGGGGCAGTGGGAGGTGTCCCTGCCATGGCAGGGCTGGCACTGGGTGGCATTTAAGGTCCTTTCCAACCCAAATTCTTCTGGGATTCTGCAATGCCAGGAGTTACTCTAAAGCACAGAGTCAGGCCCTGGTGACAGGCAAGAGTGAGGGACTGCCACCCTCCCTGGTGTGGCTCTGCAGAGGGGGCAGATGGAGCCAGAGCAGCCTCAGGGGGAGCAGGGTCAGCAGCTCTGCCTTAAACCGACCTGCTGGGAACAGCACCAGCCTTTATTGTCACCATTTCCTTCCATCACTGCTGAAGTGGTTAAAAACAGATTAACCAAAGCTGTGGCCGGGTTGGTTTGTGGGGCCCAAGGTCAGCCCCCAGGACAGCGCTGGGCCAGGAGCAGGAGCAGCGTCCAGCCTGCTGGGACCCCACCACCAGCACTGCACTTGGAATGAGCCACCTGGAAAACAATGGAAAAGGGATCCTTTCTTCTCCTCTTTGCAGCATAAGTGATTAACTGAATTCCTTATTGTGCTTGTGGTGGGAGAGGGGAGAGCTGCTGTGGGATGCTGCAGGGTTTGGGGCTGTTCTTTGCGGGGTTTTGTGGTGACGTTTGTTGGCTTTGTGCTTTGAAATAGAATTGAAACATGAACTGTACCAAAGGAATTCCAGACCTGCAGTACAAAGCATTTCCAGTCTCTTTTCAAGACCAAAGCAATGGATTTCAGGGCTTTCACACCCATCACAAGCTGGGGTGTGGTGCTCCCATTGCAGAGCTGACCAAGAAGGCATTAGCTTTGTCAGCTCTGCTAGCTAGCACATCCTTTTCTGCTTGCAGGCTAATGCCAGACTGCTGTGTGAATGCCAAAAAATAAAACATCGCATTTGCAGGAAACAAATAAACCCACACACTCCAACAATCCTGAGCAGCTGCTGGCCACTGATACAGCCTGATAAATCCTCATCACTTCAGTGCTGTGTTTGGTGTCTCACCTGAAAAAAAAAGTTGTTTGTTTTGGGTTTTTTAATGTTTAAACAGAATTCACCTCTTGCTTTATGAGCACATCAGATGTATTTAATTGAAAGATGATTTTTCTTTCCTCCAAGCAATTATCACACAATTCCTGAATAAACTCTAATTTCTGCTATTGTGAGGCACAGTCTGTTCCCACTTTGTGGATGCTCTGTTTAATACCTGATGTTTAAATTTGCTCCTCACACCAGCAGCAGGAGTGCCTTTGCCATCCTGTTTTCCCTGGGTCTACGTTATGCCTCTTTAACATATAAAACAAACAAAAAAGCCAAATAGATGATGAGCATTAGCTAGTGAGTTCAAAAATGAGAATGTTTTTGGTGTCTGAGAAACAAAGCTGTGATTAACTCTGTGGCTTAGGGAACAAGCCAACAACAAGACACAAACAAACAAACCTTTGTATTTTGACAAACAGAAAAAGTTCATCTTAATCCAAGCACTCCCATTTGCTAATGCCAACACCTGCACATCTACTGCAACAGGAGGGCAGGGATTTGTATTTCTGGGAGAGGAGAGGAGAGGAGAGGAGAGGAGAGGGGGTCTGTGGGTTCTCTCACGAGGCTCCAGGCCCACAGTGCTCCCCTGGTGTCTCATTCCAGTTGCCACCATGAGGCTCTCGGTAGCCCTTCAGGGTGATAGAGTTGGCCTTGGGCACTGCCAGGGATCCAGGGGCAGCCACAGCTGCTCTGGGCACCTGTGCCAGGGCCTGCCCACCCTCACAGTTGAGAATTCCTCCCCAGTATCCCACCCAACCCTGCCCTGTCTGTGTGAAATCGTTCCCTTTGTCCATCCGTCAAATCCATATCTCTGCATTTCAGAGAGGAGGATGGGGAGCAGGCCAGTGCCCAGATGCCCTGGTGCCAAGCAGCAGAGGCCAGTACATGCCCAAGAGGGCTCTGGCAGGTCCTCTGTGAGGAGCCCTTCGGCACTGACTGTGCTGTTACCAAAATCTGTCTTCTGTCAGAGGCTGCAAGTGCTGCAATTCCAGCTCCCCCAATGCCTTTTAGAGCCAGCCTTTAAAAATGAGGCTCTGGGAAAATGGGGCGCTCTGAAGAATGCATCATTAAATTATCAATATTTAAGCACATTTCTGGGCAAACTAGGCACCAGAGCCCTTGCTTTTCCAGAACATAGATCGAGTTTTCACAGCCACAATAATTCTCTGTGTGTTTAGAGGGGAAAACAAACAGAATGTGCCTTGCATGTGCCTTGCTGATATGAATGGATGACCAGTTGTTCCCCAGACCAGGCTGGCAAGCTTGTGCTCCCCCCAGGCCAAAAGACAGGGCAGGGTCACCAGCAGGGCTTCCTATTTCCATGTGTTGTGGAGCACACCAACAGTTTTTGTGTGCTGTGGTGCTGAACACAGCCCTGCGGGGAGGTGGGGCACGGCCTGGGCTCAGGTGGGCTTGGATGTGAGCTGGGTAAGGACACTGCTCCCAGGCTGATCAATCCACAAATACATGAATCAATAGATCAAGCAGAGTTGCTGTTTGCTGTGGGGAACGTGGGCTGACATCATCCGGGCTGCTCTTTGCTGCCTGCCTCCCCACACAGAAATCTAAGCCATCAGAATGTAATCCTTTTTGTTGTCCTTCTGGGGCCTGGGGAATGCAGGCAGGCAGTGTCATCTGCAGGGGAGGGCTCCCAGAGCCTGCCTAATGCCTCCCCAGAGCACTGTCTTTGCTAAATGCTCTGTGCTAATGGCATTGTGCTTAGCTGGATGCACTGGTATGTGAAAAAGAAGAGACTCAGGGAAAAACGAAGAGTGTAGAATACCAATGCTTTACTTCAAAATCATAACTGGGTTACATACTATAAATCTTTTTATGTCTGTATTTTTAACAAAAAAAAATTGCTCTTTCAAGCAATAATTCAGCCTTGTTAGCCTTAAGTTTTATAAAGTTTCCAGTAATGAGCTTTCCAAATGTTAAACCTGTTATTTTATTCATTGTGATTGAAACTAAAATTGCTTTTCAGACACAAAGCTGTCAGCACAAGATCACGACTGACAAAGTGACTTCAAGCTAGGGAACGTTGCTGTCTGTGTGTCCCAGGGGACTCCCCTGGATAGGAGAGGGCGAATGGGTGAAGGTGTGCGGAGGCTGCAGTGTTGCAGGAGGCCCTCGGGTGAGGAGCAGCTCCTGTGCAGGCTGGGGGAGGCAGCTGAGGCCATGCAGCTCTCCTGGCACCCGGGACCTGGCAGGGGCTGGCAGCACTCCTCGCAGGACGTGACCCTCCCTGTGGACCTGGCCCTGGCTGTGCCTGCAGTCACTCCTGAGCTCCAGGGGCCCCGGGGAGCCCTGGCACTCACAGGTGAGCTCAGAAGCACAAGGGTTGCCCAGAGCTTTGGTGGCTGGCAGGACCCTGGGTGAGCTCTGGGGCAGGGTGAGTCGTGCACTGCAAACACCAGGAACCAAAGGCAGTGCCCAGGTTCCAAAGGAAATGACCCAAACCTGAGCCAGCCGAGTCAGGAGCTGCTGTAGGGATGCTGTGGCAGCACAGCCCTGGTGAAGAACAATGAGCATGGAGTCACAGAGTGGGGTTGGAGAGACCTTAAATCCCATCCCACCCCTGCCACGGCAGGGACACCTCCCACTGTCCCAGGCTGCTCCAGCCCCAGTGTCCAGCCTGGCCTTGGGCACTGCCAGGGCTCCCACAGCCCCTGTGCAGCCTGAGCACGGTGCTGAGCCCTGGCAGGGCTGGGGGACTCCTGTGCTCTCATGGCCAGCAGCTGCGAGGGAAGAGAGCCCAAGAAACATCTGGGACATGCTTCTTGTTTTAAGATATTTCCAGCTTCTCAAGTGCAATGAACTTGTCTGTTGGGTGTCCGCTTGGACATTCCCTTTGCTGGGAAGCACAGGAACACATCTGGCAGCTCCATGGACCGAGGTGGTGGCTGTGACCCTGACTGGGGCAGCGAGCAGCAATCCCAAACTCCCTGAGAGCTGGCCCGAAGAGGACACCAGGAGCTGTGTTTGCTGCACAGTGGGCAGTGGGCAGGACAGGTCTTGTCAGCCCAGGAGCCCATAACCCAGTCCTGCAGGGATGCAGGGCACCACGAGAACCTGGTCAGACCAAGCATGGCCAGAGGAACCTGGAGAAATGCTCTGATTTTTCCTCAGTAACTCGATCTCCTGTGCTGTTTCTGAAGTGCCCTCGAGCTTTGGATGAAAGCCTGGTGCCAGTACAGCCTCCTGCCCCCAGATGGGCTGACACTCTGGCTCACAGCAAGGTTGGAGAGGATCTTTGCTAGTATCCAAAGGCTTGGGCCCTCATTAAAAAGAAAAAACAAAACCCAGCTCTTTCACCAACAGACTCTCCCAGAAATAATGTTCAGTAGGTTCTTGATAATGTTGTTAACAATATCCTTAGATATTGTGGAAATACCACAGGGCTTTGATTGAGTCTAAAGCTTTGGCAGGTACAAACCTGGAGGATCCACAGCGGGATTTGACCCTTCCATGTGAGGAGGAACTCCTGATGGGTAGCCTGAGCTGGCAGCTGGCAGCAGGCTCCACAGCAGCCCAGCAGAGCTGTACCCTGCGAGTTCCCCAGGAGCTCCCCAGACCCATGACAGACAGCCAGGCTCTGCAGCTCTCAGCTCAGGGTGCTGCCAGGCTCCTGCAGCACAGAGGTTAAAGGCAAGCTCAGAGCCCCTCAGGATCACAGGGCAAAGGCAGAATGGGGAAAGCTGCCAGAAGGATGAGAAGGAAAGGAGAAACTGAGATGGGGTTGTGGAAGAAATGGGTGAGCAGCTGTCTGTGCAAATAGCTGAAGAAATCATCAAACAGGCTGAGCAGGGAAAGAACTGGAGGCGAAATGTTGAAGTTCACCAAAACTCACTGAGCATTGTAGAGCTGCAGGCTGTGGAGAAGTGTTCCTTGCACCTTGGTGAGGGGGAGCTGCAGCACAGAGCTGTGTGGTGCCCAGCCACGGCGCTGCTGGGCTGTGCCAGGGCAGTGTGTGAGGAGAGGAGGCCCCTGTGGCAGGGCATGCCCAGGACACCGTGCTGTGCCCTCCCTGCAGGAGTTCAGCTGCCCAGGATGTCTGCTGCACCTGGCAGGGGCTGAGAGCACAGCCCAGGGGGGTGTTCAGGGCTGGGAGCTGCAACTGCTCTTCCCACACCAAAGCCAGATCCTTCCGAGCCAGGCGGGAGAAGGATGGTGCTGCTGAGCCACCTCTCCCTGTCTCAGCCCCAGAGCTGGCACAGCTGTCTGCCCTGGGCTGACCTGCTGGGTTTTCCTCCTGTTTTCTCAGGACACTCCAAATGTCAGGTTGTTAAAGCCAACAACTGGTCAGGGAACATTTGGAACCGTTCTAGGACTAACACACAGACTAGCTTTTTCCTGCATCATTGCTGTTGTGAAACTACATCTGCCCAAGTCACTGATGACAGAAGGAATGGTGTTTTTCTCACCCCCATGATTCCATCTGCTCTGCACAGCCCTCCAAACAGCAGAAATGAGAAAGAAATGAGAACTGCTGCTTTCTCGACTTTGTTGTGTGGAAACTCTGTTGTGGTAGACCTGTGTGGCTATTGCAGTAACACGATCTTGTGGAATACCGAATAATTCCTTTTCATGCTTGCAATCCTCTTTTGGACGTCGATGTTTTCCAGTAACCTCTGTTGATTACTGTAACCTGGGGTACCCAAAGCAGTGATGGCTTCTGTTCTGCCCCCTGTCCCTTTTTCTCCCTTGCTGCTGTGTCTGTCCCTTGCTGGGCTTTCCCACCTGCTCAGCTCTTCCTGGCAGGACTTCTGGATTTCAGGCTGCTCTAGGGTCAGCCACCACGGACTTGTGCAGATTTTAACTGCAGGTGTGCAGTGAGGTACTGAGGCAGAACAGTGATTAGAACTGCCCAGTCCTCAGTGAAGCCTAACCAGGCAAAGCAAAAGCAAAGGCTATCGAGACAACCAGATCTTGACCCCTTTTTTCCTGGGTTTACTTAACAAGAGCTCTGCAGGAAGCAAAGAGGCACAACTTAATGGGGATGAAGGCCAGTGTCAGGATCAGCATATAAAGGGTCAGTGGGTTCCTTCTGAGCTCTGAAACAAGTAAAAAATGTTGTTTCCTCCAGCCTTTCCCTTCCCTGGCAGAGCTGCTCCAGTGCTGTTACCTTCCAGGCATTTTTTCTTGTGACCAAATTTCAGCCTTTACTGGAACCAGGACCGATCCCTGTGGGTGGAAAACCAAAGAGAACTTGGGACAGGCTGCGACATGTGTCACACTGAGCAGTCCCTTCAGCTCCCCAGGTTTGTTCATCACAGCTGGCACTTTGAGGCTGACTTCTTTTTGAAGGTCCTGAGTGCAAACTCAATGCTTGCTAACAGCTGTGTAAAACATGGTAACACTTTAATGGCCGTAAACTGTGTGACTCTTTGCACAGATAACCTTTTCTTGGTGCTGCTGCAACCTTGTTTTGTCTGCATAGCTAGAAAGAGTACATCGAGCTGAAGTGTCAAATATTGCAGCAGAAAGGGTGAAACCCACCTGCTGGGTGAGTCACAAGCCCTGGTATTGATCACTGGCTGCATCTGGCAGCTGGAGTGATGATGGAGTGAGGAATTCTCTGAGCTCTTGGCTGCTCCAGCACAGCACTGGTTCCCACTGATGTTGTATTTCTCTGAGGACGTGTCAGAGGTGTGTAATTCATAAAAGCTCTAATTTATTGCTGAACTCCAGGGAAATTTTGCCGGGGACTTAAGAGAACATGGGAAGAAACTCAAAGCCTGTGAAAAAACTAGGAAGATAAACAAATTCCTGCACAGTAATGGCTTTGGGGGGTATGTGTGTGCTTGTGCTGCTAATGTCAGAAAAGATAAAACAAACATTTCCCCCTAATTCTTCAGGATGTATCCACTCCACTGCATTCCTGAACCATCCATCCTTGTTTTCCTCACGTGCTGCCTGAAGATTGCTAATCCCCTTGGTTACCAGCCCGTGCTGGTGTCCCCAAGGCACTGTGAGGAGCCTTTCTGTGTCTGGGGGGTAACCAGGACCCTGTCCCTCAGCACAGCCTGCTGGGTGCCGGGCTGTGGCTCACAGCCCTGCAGGCTGCCCTGCTCTGAAACCCCTGGAAACGTGCCAGTGTGAAACTGCACGAGCCAGCACAAGTCTGGCTGGCTTTCTCCAGGGTGCTGCAAGCCTGCATTGCACAGCCTCTCCTGGGGCAGCAGACAGACTCAGGGTGGGCTGGGCAAGGGCTGGGGGCAAGGCTGGTTCCTTCCTGGACCGGCACAGTGAGTTCTCCTGCAGCTCTGGGGCAAGGCTTTCCTGCCAGGACCAGCACAGTGAGTTCTCCTGCATCTCTGGGGCAAGGCTTTCCTTTCTGGACCAGCACAGTGGGATCTGTGCAGCTCTGGGGCAAGGCTTTCCTTCCAGGACCAGCACAGTGGGATCTGTGCAGCTCTGGGGCAAGGATTTCCTTCCTGGACCAGCACAGTGGGATCTGTGCAGCTCTGGGTTTCCTTCCAGGACCAACACAGGGGGTTCTCCTGCAGATCTGGGGAAGATCCAAAGCTGTCCCTGAGCTGTTCAGAGTCATCATCTCCTGCTGTAACAGCATCCGAGGGCTGCTGCTGAGGGGGTTTGCTGATGAGCAGGGTGTTTGTCAGACATCCTTGTGCTGTTCCTGGGACACTCCTCATGGGAGTGTCTTGGGGGCTGTCAGTGGAGCCTCACCCTGTTCCTTTCCTGCTCTGGGCCAGAAATTGGCTCCAGTGCAGCCAGCCCAGGAACCAGACAGGCCAGGACATGGGCAGAGCACAGGGCTTCTCCTGCTGCTGGGGGCTCACAGAGCTCACACTCCCCTAAGCTAAACTGTGCTTGGAAAGCAGCTCTCAGAGGAGATCTGCTGGCTCTGGAAGTGCCAGCTTCAAACACCTTGTGATGGAGATACTGGGCACATAAAGGCATCCCTGGGATCAGCCTTCATCTCTTCTCTCTGTGCTGGGTTTTACCCACTGCCTTCACTCTCCTCCCTGCTGCGGCCTAGGTCAGTAAATGAGCTGATTCCCAGGTGGAACTACCTTTTTCCAGGACAGACAGGTGGGTTTGTTCCCAGCTGCCCTGGAAGGAGCCTCAGCCCCCAGCACTCAGCAGCAAAACCTTGCAACGCTCTTTTCTCCTCCAGGGCATTCTCTGGGTGCTGTGGGTGCTCAGGGCCTGTCTTGCAGCTGAATTATTAAAAAAGCCTGAGTCAATCATCAATTCTCGGGTGTACCAAAGCAACCCCTTCTTCTTATTAAACAGTGCACTGCTTTCCCAAAAGAACAGAAAACACAATATTGGAGAAGAGACTTGATGAAAGAAAGGCAGCACAGCGAATACTGGCTGAGGTTTAATAATCTGTGTTCCCTGCCAGGGAAAACCTCTGGCTGCTGGAGGGTCCAGCCCCTGTGTCCACACAGTGGGGTCCTTTGGCCAGCACTGCCCAGCCCCAAGTGCTCCCGAGGCAGGGAAGCCAAGGAGCAGGGCCACCCCATCCCTGGAAGTGCCCTGCAAGCCCCGAGTGCTCCCGAGGCAGGGAGCTGTGGATCAGGGGCCACCCCATCCCTGGAAGTGCCCTGCAGGCGCCTCCCTGCAGTGAACGCTGCTGTGCCTGGTGCAGTTCCTGCCCCTTTTCCTGAGCTCTAGGGCAGGAATCCAAGCCCTCCCCAAAGCCACAGAGCCCTGGCCCTGGACACTCCCAGGCATGGAGTGAATCCTGAAGGGTGAGACAAGGCTGGGTCCTGGGGTTTGCCTTCTCCAGCTCTTCACCTCTCCCCTCACACAGCCCCTTGCCCACAAATACCAGTGCCTGGCCCCATGGACAGAGCAGGGATCAGACGTGCAGAGCTGCTGCCCTTCCTGAAAGGGATCAAAAGGGAAAACAGCAGAGAGAAGGTAAAAGCAGGTGTGCTACCAGCAAAGATGCTCAGGGTCCATAAACTCCTCCTGCTCCTCACCCAGCCCTTAGGGAACACCAGTGGGTCACACTGGCACCCTGCAGCCTGTGTAGAAACAGCAAATCAGCTTGGGAAGGAAGGGGAGGGAAAAGAACCCTCTGTGCCAGGGCCAAGGCACTGAACAGTGGCTGCAGGCTCCTTTCAGCAGCTCCTTGCCTCCATCTACTCTCTGGACACAGAGGGGACAGGATGATGTGTGGGAGCTGCCAGGCAACATCCTGCCTTTCCAAAATGGGATCACACAGGCACAAGGCAGCCTGGCACTGCCTGGCAGGGGGGAGGCAAGGAAAGGCCTCAGGCACCAGCGCTGTGGTGGCCTGTCCTGGAAAAGATGAATTGGCAAGTGGAATGGCAAGTGTGTGCCTTTGGACATGTGTGTGGAAACCATGCATCCATCTTCACTGAGAGATCAATTTGTCTCCTAGAGCTATTTTTTCTGTGCTGCTATTGGTGTTGCCTTGCATTCTTTTCACAGTATTTTCAAGGGGAGGGACACATGAATTTCTCTTTAACCTCAGGAATCATGGCAAGCCCAAGCCCTGCCACGTGCCATGGGGCAGGACCCACTTTTGAGCAGGTGCAGGAGAGCTGCAGAATGGTGCAGAGAGCTTCAGGACCTCTAAGCCCAGCAGCAGCTCAGATGGCAGGTGTGACTGCGGGGTAGCAGGTTTGGGAGCTGTAGGTAAGTGATGTCTCCAGGATTTCTGGAGGCTGACACAGCACCACATCCGTGAGGATATGCAGAGACACTAAATCGTCTAGACACAGCCTCTGGAGATGTGTCAGCACTGAAGGAACAAAAAAGCAGTTTGAAAAATGCCTGGAAAAGACTTTCCATCAGATTGTTTAGCTTTCTAAAAGCACTCTGGAGTACTTCACACTGAGGGAAGTGAGGTTTGCTTCAGGACTAAAAGCTGCAGCACTGAGCCTGGCCCAAGAGCTCAGAAATGAAGTCCAGGGCTCCCAGTGCACTGATGGCTCAGGGTATCTGATCCTTCTGGGGAAGGAGAGACGGGAGAGGGGATGGATTTTAATAGAGTTGGGATGGAAGAGGGTAGATTGAAATTGGCTGCTGGGAAGGGATTCTTCCCTGGCAGGGTGGGCAGGCCCTGGCACAGGTGCCCAGAGCAGCTGTGGCTGCCCCTGGATCCCTGGAGTGCCCAAGGCCAGGCTGGACACTGGGGCTGGAGCAGCCTGGGGCAGTGGGAGGTGCAGCAGAGGGGTTGAGGGGCATGGCTGGGCTCAGTGCAGAGCAGAGGGAAGAGCTCCGAGCCCCTGAGAGGCTCTTGCTGGCTGCGCTCCCCGCAGTGGTGTTTGGAAGGGCAGGAGCCCCCAGGCTGGCTGAAGCTGCTTTCCCAGGGACTGGCCGGGTCACACTTCCCTCGAGGGCGGGTGGGGCAGCAGAAGCTGCCCATGCCCTGCCCCTCATGCCCTGTCCCTGCAGCACAGGGACACGGCAGAGCAGCTGCCCTGCAGAGGGGGAGGTGGCAGCAGGGTTTCACAGCGCCAGCTCTGCCAGGGCATTTCTGCAGGACTGCCACCCAGCCAGGACGGGCACACAGCGTCCCTGCACAGCACAGCTCTGGCTGGCAGGCTCCATCCTCCTGCCCTGGGCTCTGCCCACAGCCCCCCAGCAAACCTCGGGGACCCTCCCCACCAGCCCAGCCCAGCACACGCGGCCTCTCTCCACGCTGCATTGTGCTCCCAAAATGCCACATCACAAAACTAAAACAGGCTGAAAATAAAGGCTTGCTTCATCCACAAGAGGAACACAGACCTTTGGTTCTGATCTGGCACAAGGAAAAATATGTTTTCTTTTCTCTCAGGAACAATAAATTTGATTTCAGAAACATCGAAGCGCGTCCACATCCGAGCCTGCCCTGCCTGTCTGCCAGCAGATGGGCACAGAACTGCAGGACTCGAGTGTGCCACCAGGGTAATGTTCTTTCATATCCACAACAGAAGCTGTTAGCTTGATTGTTAATCTGTAAAGTGGTTTTTTTTTTTTCCCTAGGAGAAAACAGGCAAATTACAGAGTCAGTCACCAGGAGATGTTCCCATGGATCTGATCGTACATATGTGAGAAAATGTACTGCAGAAGCTGAGAGCAGCAGGAGCTGGCTGCCCAGGAAAATCAAACCTGGGAGCACTGGCCCGAGGTGGGGGATTGCTCACACTCCAGGAAGGGTCAGATCAGGCCAGAGAGAGGATGGTGCATGGGAGGTCAGGCAGCCAGGGAGGAGCAGCCCCCTTTAATAACCCCTTCTGCTGCTCCCGTCTCCTCTGAGTGCAAACAGGAACTCTGGGGAGTGGGAAGGATGGGAAGCTATCCTTCCTTTGCTTGACTGGCAGGCAGAAACCCACAGGGAGACATTTCCCCACTGCTGACAGAGCTGCAGGAGCTGAGCACACAGCCCAGCCCCTCGGCATCCTGCTCCGGGCACCAGCACATCCAGCACTGCCACGTCCAGGGAGCACAGCAGGGAGACTGCGGCTGGGAGCGGTCCTGGGAGCAAGAGGTCTGCTGTGGGTCCCAGCAAGGAAAGTGTGCAGCCCCGTAAGGTATTTGATTGGAGGGGGACAGCAGGAGAAGGGAAAGGGGAGCACAGACAATCAGGCACCCCCAGGTGCAGAGGATGCCAGGCCATGTGGCGCTGGGCAGAGCCCTGGCCTGGCAGGGCAGGGGGCACAGCCTGTCCTTGGCACAGTCAGTGCATGCTGACCCTCTGCAGCGTGAGGACCTGGAGTGCCCAAAGCCAGGGCAGCACCCATGGGCTGCGGCTGCCCCAGCTGCAGGAAACAGCTCCTTTTATTCACTCACACCTCCATGTCCTGCCCAAACACAGTCCTGGGCCTCTTTCCCACATCCTCTGGCAGCAATGAGGTCGGCTCCCCAAGCACAGTCTAAGGCTCATCCCAGTGACAACGAGCCAGGCCCTGAAAAATGGCAAAACCATCCTTTTCTCCTTCCTTGCTGGGTCACTCGGTCACAGGGAGGGGCTGTTAATTTCTCATGGCTAATGAGCTCTCTATGTTCTGTCCCCAGGGACAAGTCTTTCACAAGGAAGATCCAAAGCTGCTGGATCCAACAGCTGTTGGAAGATCCAGAGCTCCAGGAGCCTTTGGCCAGCGCTGCCAGGGATGCCCAGGGTGGGATTGCTGGGGGTCTGGGCAGGGACAGGGGCTGGGATGATCCCTGTGGGTCCCTCTAGCTCAGGACATCCTGTGATTCTCTGATTCTAAGATTTCAGGTGTTGCCTGAGTGAAATTCCGCATTAGTGCCCGTTTGCACTCAAGTCTTGCACAGACAGTTTCCCCAGTTCACAGAGGAATTGCTGCCATGTCGATAATTACAGCTCTGTGATCTCACGATTGCTGTGCTCCTGCAGGAGCTGCCACCATCACCCTCACACCTGAGGTCCCTCCTGGCCCAGCCGGGGCTCCTGGGGTGCTCTGGGCTGGCTGATCCCTGCTGGGCTCCAGGCACACAGCCGGGAGTGCAAACACCCTCTGCAGCAGTGCCTGCACACCAGCCCTCCTTGGTGCCTGACGAGGCTGGAAACGCTGTCCAAGCAGGAAATACTGCTTTGGGATAACTGGGGTTTACTCCCAAGGCTTTGGCAAGCACTGGTGTTCAACAGTCCCCTCCAGCCTGGACAGCTCTGGCACCAAGGCTGAGCTGCTGCCCGTCCCTGCCCTGCCCAGGGCTCTCACCAGCCGAGCCCTCTCCTGCCACCAGCCACGTCTGTCCTCACACAGCACAGTCTGGCTGCACAGCAAAAGGACACTTTTACTTTGTTTTGGTGGCATTGGAGCCTTTTGAAGTACTTTAACTATTTTCTCTTCCTTTAGAAATGAAATGAGGTCGATCTCCTATTTCCTTCTAGCATTCTTTCCCCCAGGCTCTGCCACTTGTTCTGCAGCCCCTGGAGCTGGGTGTGAGAGGAGAGAAGCTGCTCTGTGTAACACCTGGGTGTGAGAGGAGCTGCTCTGTGTAACACCTGGGTGTGTGAGGAGAGGAGCTGCTCTGTGTAACACCTGGGTGTGTGAGGAGAGGAGCTGCTCTGTGTGACACCTGGATGTGTGAGGAGCTGCTCTCTGTAACACCTGGGTGTGAGGAGAGGAGCTGCTCTCTGTAACACCTGGGTCCCCCAGTACCTGTTTTGCCATGTGGTCCTGCCCCTATAACCAGGCTCCAGGATTTTGCATTTAGATTTCAAGTAAAATCATCTTCTGTATGAGCATTTACAAAATCTCCTATGGAAACAGTCCCAAGTCCAGCACAGGGCAGTAAAGTGCTGACTAGACACCACCAGTAAGGCTAGTGATGAAAGTATAGTGTCCAGCTGGAAATGCAGCACGACAAGTTGAATATTTGGAAGGGCCCTGTTTCCTTCTCTTGTGCCCCAGTTTCTCAAGGTTTTGGCTGGTGATGTGATGGTACCAGAAAAAAATCTAAAATCATAGAATCACAGAGTGGTGTGGGTTGAAAAAGGCCTTAAAAGCTGTCTCATTGAACCCCCTGCACGGGCACCTTCCACTAGGCGGGATTGCTCAGAGACAGAGAAAAAATAGCTGCTTTTTTTTTTTTAAATTTATTTTTTCTTATTTGAAAGAGTTCCTTTTTATAAATGCCAGACAATTGATTCCTTGTTTATTGCTGTGCTGTCATACATGTGTCTGTAGGTGTTCATTTGGAGATTTAGCACTTTCTCATCAGTGAGAACACTTCTCTGCGAGTGTGCTGCTATGATGAGTTAATTAAGTATTCATTGTAATAACACTGATATTAACAAACTTATTTTGTATTCATTTTCACGTGCATGTTCCTTGTTTCCAAACGAGTGCTATCAGTGCTATTTTCATTGATGGCTGCAATCAGAGGTATAAAAATAAGCGCTCAGTAGGAGTGTGCAAAGGCCTGAGCTCCCACAGCAGCTGCTCCCTCAGGGGGATTTGCCCCTGGCTTTCCCCTCCAGGCACAGCTCCACGAGACTCTGGGGCTCTTTTTAGGGTTTAGGACCATTTGGGGCAGACGTTTACATGATGGAGGCATCTGCTCTGAACTGGGGAGAGGCTGGAGGTGGAGAACCATGGCAGAGGGGCCGGGGTTTGGTGATGGGCAGAGCCCCCCAGGGACAGCCACAGCCCTGTCACCCCACCCCTGTGCCCCCAGGGGGGTCCCCATGGCCTGGTTTCTGTCACAGCACCGTCCCCATGGCAGGTGCTGAGGGAAGGGCACTGCCCAGGGGGATCTGGGGTGTGTCTGTGCTAGGAACAACCCTTTATTAACAGCGGATTAAACAAACAGAGCAATTAACCCTTTATTAACAGCAGATTAAACAAACAGAGCAATTAACTCTTTATTAACAGCGGATTAAACAAACAGAACAATTGACCCTTTATTAACAGCGGATAGATTCCCGGCACGGTGTCAGAGCCAATTTAACAGGGAAAATAGACAGAGCCCAGAACTATCGCACAGTGATGCTAAAAGGCACAAACAGAGAAGGTGAGCTATTCAGAGATTCCAAAAGGACCCAACGCTAATAACTACAAAATTAATTCTTTACCCTTAAAGTAAATGCACTGCTGGAACATACAGTGAACATAATACAATGAGCGGCAGATGAAATTAGTGTTCTCTCCAGTTAAATCTCAACAAGTTAGGGCATTTATTGAATTATCTCTGAACTTCTTATGCAAATCAGAGCTGAATGCCTGATGTTGAGCTGTGTCTGCAGCCAGCAGATCTCAGGAGGAGGGGAACGGGCCGAGCCTTCCCGAGGGTTCCGAAGATCCCTGTGTCCCTGGGGAGGGGGCTGCCACCACTCCCTTCTGCACAGCCAGTGCAGGGCACCCCCTCTGCCAAGGAAGAGAAGGGTTCTAGGGTTAAAGCTTTCGGAAACGGTGCGTTTCTAAGTTCTCAGCTCTGGGGCTGCTCTAAATTGCAAGTCCTGTGTCCTTGGAAGGGCTCATGGCACAGGCACAGTTAGTGAATCGATGCCCAGCCAAACCTTCATCCTCTGAGCAAACGCCTCGGGGGACAGGGCTCAGATCCAGCAGGCACAGCAGGGATTGCTCTCCAGGCATGTGCTCAGGTGGGAGAGAAACCCCCGGGGCCAGAGACCCCCGGCACTGGGCTTGATGATTTTGCATGTTTTATTCTATGCAAGTTAATGAGTGTTTGTTGTCTAACAGGGAGGTTGCTGCACTGTATGCGCTGGCAGGGGCTGGAAATGAATGGCCTTTAAGGTCCTTTCCAAGGCAAAGCAGTCTGTGCTGTTAAAGAGTTCCTGCAAGCAGAGATAGGACTGTCTTCCTGCTAATAAAATCCCCTGTTAGCACAGAACACAGCGACTCGTTCTCTCTGCTTGACCAAGTGAAATCCAGCAAACAGGAAAGTCTGGGCAGAGGATGTTCCCACTGTAACCATAGCAGTAAATTATCCCACCTGAGTTAGCATTTGGGATCATAAATCTCTTTCTCTTTGAGCATTGGAAACATGAAAACAAATCATCTATTCAAAAAATTAGATATATTACATTAGCAGAGTGTAATTGCATCACACATTACAATCTACAAAGCTCTCTGACTGTAATCTGCAAATTAATGACAGTTAAACATTTCAAGCTCAAATCTTTGCAAGCATCTTCAATTCCCCAGCTGCTGGGGGGATATCGTTGAGAAGGATCTCGTACTAAATTATGTATTCAGAGCATGAAGATGCACTGAAAGAGAGAGAAATGTCCCCAGAAGGCACTTCTAGAAAGGAGTTATAAATTTAAATAGGAATCAAGAAAGCCTGTTTGAGCTGTAAATCACAATTGTTTTCTAAACAAAACTATTTTCATGTAAATATCAAAGTTGGTTTTTTTTATTATTATTTTTTTTTATTTCCATGGCACAAGTGAAGGATTTACTGAGATAAGCACCAAGTGAGTAACCCAGGGACAGTCAATACCTAAAGCAGATTCTACAGATACAGATGAGGCTTTGATGGATCAGCGCTTAACAGCACCGAGCTCCAAAGAACCGCAGGGAAACTGCTCCAAGTGACAACGCAAAGGCGGTGGGGAGAGGCAGTGGTGTGAGAGCAGTGCGAGAGGAGCAGGGGAACCTCAGCACCCCTCGGGACAGCCCAGCACCCATTGGGACAGCCCAGCACCCTTGGGACAGCCCAGCACCCTTGGGACAGCCCAGCACCCTCAGGACAGCCCAGCACCCTCGGTACAGCCCAGCACCCTTTGGGACAGCCCAGCACCCATTGGGACAGCCCAGCACCCTCGGGACAGCCCAGCACCCTCGGGACAGCCTGACACCCATTGGGACAGCCCAGCACCCCTTGGGACAGCCCAGCACCCTTGGGACAGCCCAGCTACCCTTGGGACAGCCCAGCACCCTCGGGACAGCCCAGCACCCTCGGGACAGCCCAGCACCCCTGGGACAGCCCAGCACCCCTGGCACAGCCCAGCAGCCTCAGGACAACCCAGCACCCTCGGGACAGCCCAGCACCCTCGGGGCAGCCCGAGAGCCATTGGGGAAGCCCAGCACCCCTTGGGACAGCCCAGCACCCTTTGGAACAGCCCAGCACCCTTGGGACAGCCCAGCACCCTCGGGACAGCCCAGCACCCATTGGGACAGCCCAGCACCCATTGGGACAGTCCAGCACCCCTGGGACAGCCCAGCACCCATGGGGACAGCCCAGCACCCTCGGGACAGCCCAGCACCCCTGGCACAGCCCAGCAGCCTCAGGACAACCCAGCACCCTCGGGACAGCCCAGCACCCTTGGGACAGCCCAGCACCCATTGGGACAGCCCAGCACCCTCAGGACAGCCCAGCACCCATTGGGACAGCCCAGCACCCCTGGGACAGCCCAGCTCACACCTGCAGCAGTGCCCAGCCAGGCAGCCATGGCCAAGCTGGGGGTGGCAGCGGGCACTGGGCAGGGATGCGGGGCAGGGATGAGGGGCAGGGATGAGGGGCAGCCCCGAGCACCCGGCCCTGCCATGGGGACAGCTGGCACCGTGGATGGCATCAGGGGGGCTTGTCCTGGTGCTGGGCTGAAAAGGGCAGGATGGAACAGAGACCCCCGCGTTTCCCAGCTGTGAGGGGCAAAGCTGCTCGAGCCCTGCAGCTCAGGCACCCCCTCAGCCCTGCAGCACCCCCAGCTCCGCCAGACACAGCACTCAGCACTGCAGAGCGTCCCGGAAAGGAGAGCTCCAGATCTGCAGAGACGGGGGAGCCGGAGCAGCTCTGCAGGAGGAGCCCCTGGGAGGGCTCTGGGGGCTGCACCGAGCTCCAGGGAGAGCCTCCGGGAGCACCAGCGCTGGCAGGGCTCTCACAGAGCTGGACAGAGCAGGTTCTGACTCAAAGCTGCCAGCAGGGCTCTCACAGAGCTGGACAGAGCAGGTTCTGACCCAAACCTGCCAGCAGGGCTCTCACAGAGCCGGGCAGAGCAGGTTCTGACCCAAACCTGCCAGCAGGGCTCTCACACAGCTGGACAGAGCAGGTTCTGACCCAAACCTGCCAGCAGGGCTCACACAGAGCAGGTTCTGACCCAAAGCTGCCAGCAGGGCTCACACAGTACCTGAACAGCCATAGCAGAGCAGGTTCTGACCCAAAGCTGCCAAGGTTCAGCCACCACATGAAGGGACAGATCAGTGCAGTGTGTGCTCAGCACAGGAGCAGCACCAGTAATTAATTAAATGCAATAAAGATGGTGACAAAGACAGAGCTCCCAGCCCACCCTCAGCTGCAGGAAATCACACTGGGGTGGGAGCTCATTGACAGCTTTGGCCAGGTCCCCTGGCCTGGCTCTGGTGGGACAGGGGTGGGGACACATGAGAGAGGAGCCAGGAATGGCCCCCCAGCCCATGAAGGACACTGCTGTCCTCAAAACAAACCGGGGGAAAGGAGCTGAGCAACGGGATCTCAGCACCAGCATGGAGCAGTGCTCCTGCAGGCAGAGCTGCAGCAGCAAATCCCAGTGGCACAGGCTGCACAGAGCTCCAGGGGTGTCCCGTGTGCCCCCTACTCTCAGCTCCCTTGTCCTCATCCCAGCCATCAAACATCCCACTCTCCATACAATAAACACTCAGACATCCCACAGTCCATCAGTAAACACTCAAACATCCCACAGTCCATGCAATAAACACTCAGACATTCCATAGTCCATCAATAAACACTCAAACATCCCACAGTCCATGCACTAAACACTCAAACACCCCACAGTCCCTGCAATAAACACTCAAACATCCCACAGTCCATGCAATAAACACTCAAACATCCCACAGTCCATGCAATAAACACTCAAACATCCCACAGTCCATGCAATAAACACTCAGACATTCCATAGTCCATCAATAAACACTCAAACATCCCACAGTCCATGCAATAAACACTCAAACATCCCACAGTCCATGCAATAAACATTCAAACATCCCACAGTCCATGCAATAAACACTCAGACATTCCATAGTCCATCAATAAACACTCAAACATCCCACAGTCCATGCAATAAACATTCAAACATCCCACAGTCCATGCAATAAACACTCAAACATCCCACAGTCCATGCAATAAACACTCAAACATTCCACAGTCCATGCAATAAACACTCAAACATCCCACAGTCCATGTCAAACACCCCACAGTCCATGCAATAAACACTCAAACATCCCACAGTCCATGCACTAAACACTCAAACATCCCACAGTCCATGCAATAGACACTCAAACATCCCACAGTCCATGCAATAAACACTCAAACATTCCACAGTCCATGCAATAAACACTCAAACATCCCACAGTCCATGCAATAAACACTCAAACATTCCACAGTCCATGCAATAAACACTCAAACATTCCATAGTCCATCAATAAACACTCAAACATCCCACAGTCCATGCAATAAACACTCAAACATCCCACAGTCCATGCAATAAACACTCAAACATCCCACAGTCCATGCACAAGGACCCCGTGCAAGCAGAAAGAGAGCAGGGAGAGGTAACGTGCACACAGCAGATTTTTACAGCTAAGCTGGCAGAAACACAGGCAAAGCACAATTGTTTAGTTCATCTTAAAAGGTCCCTGCAAGAAGAAGTGTAAAACTTTTCAGCAAAACAAATTTTCTTGGCTAGAAAATGCAAGAGGATTGTCATATGGGGCTGGGAAAAAAGCCAGATGAGAAATGTGATTTCTGTCCCAGGGTGGGCATGGAGCAGGGACAGCCCTCGAGGCAGGAAAGGGACTGTCCAGGGAAACGGCCCCTAGAAAGATGAGTTAATTTGAGTACAGAGGACACTAAAGTCTTCACATAACTGATTATTAAAGCCATATTTTCCCCAAGGAAATGCTAATATTTGTCAGACTGATCATTGTCCACATGATCGACTACAATAGCAGCAAATACAGCACAGCTTGCAGGATGAGAGAAAGAAGCTGAAATTTTTTATTAATTTATATACTATATTTTATTATTTTAAATATTGTATTATTTTTATTAATATAATAATTTATACCGTATATTTTGTTAATTTATTATTTTTATGAATTCATACACTATATTTTACTGTATATTATGACAGAAGCAAGAAACTCTTTTGGTTTTTAATTTCAAAATAATCTCTGGGTTTTAAGAGACGAAACCTTCAGCTCCCGAAACAGTTCTCTGCTTCTCACTGCAGAAGAAGCAGAACATGGCATTGCAGCTGAAGCGTCTGCTGCTCAAGAAACCAGAATCCCAGGGTCCCAGGATGGGAGGGCCCTCGGAGATGTCCTGGCCCAGCCTTGCCTGGCCACAGCCAGCTCTGGGTGGGATGGGCCAGCAGCTGCCCAGCGGCACCTGGAAAAGCCCTGCTGGCATCCTGCCTGCTGGGATGGGCGGGCAGGGGGGCACTCCGGGGGTCTCCAGCCCCGGGTCCCTCTGGGAGCAGGGCCAGCACCAAATCCCTCCAAGTGACCACAGCTCCGGCGCTTCCAGCCTTCTCTTCCGCTGGAAAAGGAAGCAAACTCTGATTTTCCACAGGCAACTTCCACTGCCGCTTGGAAGGTTTTTATTTTTTTTTTAATTGCGCAAGATGATTTCCTGAACTCCCCTCCCGAATGGTGATTTGAGCAATCTGCAGCTCGCTGCCTGCAGCACTGGTGCTCTCCTCGCCGTGGTGGGCACTGCCAGCGGCCGAGCCAGGCGCTGAACGCCGGCCAAGCGCGCACGGAGCGCTCCCGAGCCCTCCCGCCGCTCTCCCCGCTGTGCCCTCGGCTGTCACCCCACGCCCTGCCTGAGCCCTGAGAGGACAAGGGACGAGACGGCTCCCGCTGACAGCGGAGATGTGGCACAGGGGGCTGGGGAATGCTGCGTGACCACTGCAGACTCGGGGCGAGCAGGGGAGCAGCACACGCAGACAGACACACTGACACTGACACACTGAGACAGACAGACACACTGACACAGACAGACACACTGACACAGACACACTGAGACAGACAGACACCCTGAGACAGACACACTGACACACTGAGACAGACACACTGAGACAGACACACTGACACAGACACACTGACACAGACAGACATGCTGACACAGACAGACACGCTGACACTGACACACTGACACAAACACACAGACACTCACACTGACACACTCACACAAACACACTCACACACAGAGACACACACACACACACACTGACACTCACACACTCACACTCTCACACACTCACAAACACTCACACTGACACACTCACACACACTCACACACACTCACACTCACTCTCACACACACTCTCACACTCACACTCTCACACTGACACACACTGGCACACTCACTCTCACACTCTCACACACTCACACTCACACACACTCTCACACTGACACACACACACACACACACACGCACACACTTACACTGGCACACTCACACACACACTCTCACACTCACACACACTCACACTCACTCTCACACTCACACACACACTCCCACACACACTCACACACTCACACTCACACTGGCACATTCACACACACACTCTCACACTCACACTCACTCTCACACTCCTCAGATCCATTCCTGGCGCTCTGAAGTGCCCTGCCACAGCTGCTCACGCACGTTTGTGGAGCTGGAGGAGAAGCCGTGTGTCACGGACAACAGCAGGAGCACTCTGCTCCTACCAGGGTGCAGAAAAGATCAAAAACGTTCATTCCTGGAGGAGAAAGAAAAGCTTTTGGAAGAGATAATGAACCATTCATTTCTTTAATTTTATTTTACATATAATTATTTGGCTTGGCACATTTTTTTCAATCGCTTCGTAATTTAAAACTTTCTGCAGAGTAATTATGCATAGCAAGGGTTGCACCTCTATCTATAAAAAACATACTCTGCAAGCAGCATCAAACCAATATTTTCACAAAAATTCTATTATTGTTTGATATTTAGCGAAGTGTTTACCTTAAATCTAAATGAACTGTGCCCTTAAGCATATTAAAAATACCAAGTTTAAAATGTTAAATGCAGATGAGGCTCAGTAAGATTTGTTTTCTAATGTGTTTTCTAATGAGATTTCTGTGATTTTCATCTTTCTCTTTGTGAGGTTTTCACAGAAACTTGATTTTCTTTAATTTTGCTATTGGAAGAGGAAGAAATATTTTTATGACAGAGAAGTGCTGGATGTCTTCACTGCCTCCGATGTTTCCCAGGAGCAGAGTGTGGGTGACAGCTGCTGGCAGTGGCAGGGGTGGTGTGGGCAGGGTTGAATCACAAATTCACAGAAATGTTTAGGTTGGAAAAGACCTTTTAAGGCCATCCCTGCACTGCCAGGGCCACCAGCAACCCGTGTCCTCATGTCCCCAGGTGCCACATCCACATGGCTTTTAAGCCCTGCCAGGGAGGGGGACTCCAGCCCTGCCCTGGCAGCTGTGCCAAGGCTGGACAGGCACAATCTCTTCCTTCCCCCGATGAGATTTTCCCTGGTATCCAACCAAAACCTCCCCAGGACAACCTGAGCCCCTTGACCTGCTGCTTGTTACTCCTGCCAAGGCTGAGCCACCAAAATCAGGAGAGAAGGAGCTCCTTTGGAAAGGGTTGTGGTGTCAGATGTGTCCCCAGGGTCCCTCCTGGTGCCGTGGGGCAGAGGAGCTGCAGCGCTCTCGGCCAGGGTGGCACCCTTCAGAAGATGGATAGCTGGGATATCTGCAATAGCTGGGAATGTGAGGTTTCCAGCAGCACAACTGTGTGTCCGTGTGTCCTGCCCAGGGCACAGTGCCCGTCCCCAGGGCAGTGTGTCCGTGTGTCCGTGTGTCCGTGTGTCCGTGTGTCCGTGTGTCCGTGTGTCCGTGTGTCCGTGTGTCCGTGTGTCCGTGTGTCCGTGTGTCCGTGTGTCCGTGTGTCCGTGTGTCCGTGTGTCCGTGTGTCCGTGTGTCCGTGTGTCCGTGTGTCCGTGTGTCCGTGTGTCCGTGTGTCCGTGTGTCCGTGTGTCCGTGTGTCCGTGTGTCCGTGTGTCCGTGTGTCCGTGTGTCCGTGTGTCCGTGTGTCCATGTGTACATCCCCAGGGCAGTGTGTCCATGTGTCCATCCCCAGGGCACAGTGCCCATCCCCAGGACAGTGTGTCCGTGTGTCCGTGTGTCCATGTGTACATCCCCAGGGCAGTGTGTCCGTGTGTCCTGCCCAGGGCAGTGTGTCTGTGTGTCCTGTGTCCGTGTGTCAGTGTGTCCGTGTGTCCTTCCCAGGGCACAGCCCTCCAGGGCTCTTCTCAGTGAGAAAATCCCCGCCATGGCTTGGGAAGAGCAAAGCTCAGAGGAGGCTTGTGCTGGGTTTGCTCAACCACCACAGAGGATTTCTTTCTGTTTTTTTCTGGAGAACCCGTTGGCTCTCCACTGACAGCCTGGAAATCTCTCCTGAGGAGCTCTGCTCTGGTTCCTTCAGCCACACTTAGGGCATGGCTGGAAGCAAAAACATACAAGTGACAATTATCGCCTTTGGAACGCCTGTGAAGTTCATTGAGAGTTCTGGCTTTGGCAGGGTGATGGTGCCACAATTCATTTAATCCATTTAGCCAGCTCAGTTATTAATTAATTGGTCTTGGGAAAGTCTAATGACAGGTTCGTATTAACAGTAAAAGCACTCAATTCTCACAGTGGCATAAAATGAAAATATAAAGGAGAATCAGAAGAGACATCATCCATGGGAAATCAGACCCCCCAGCAGAAACGGGAGCAGAATCTGTGCAAATGTTCAGAGGAAGATGTGAGACAGTCAAATATTTAAACCACATAATATTCATTAGAAAAGCAAGTTCAGTGATCCATTAAAAGTCATTGGACAGAACAGAAAACACATCCAGTGGCAGTGGGAGGAAGAAGTTTCTGAGGAATTTCAGGCGGAATGTGGTTACAGGAATACATCTCAGAGTGAATGCACACAGATCTGTGCCACTATTCCTCCTTCTCCTGCTGCCCCTGTACTGCAGGCACAGCTCTGCCTCCCTGGGGTCCCTGCTCAGAGCCCCAGGAGCTCAGGCTGTGGGCAAAACCATCACAGCATGACACAGCCCCAGCAGCTCTGGCAGCACACACATCTCCATGGCATCCACCTGGGAGAAGGCAGCAGCCTTTGGGTCACCTGGGGCTTCAAACTCAGCAGTTTTCATTTTGAAAAGAATTAAATTGTTGCTACAAAAAATAAAGGATGGGAGAGTGATATGCATCAGTGTAAAAATCAAAATTTCTGAAAAACTCCATACAAAGAGAAGACTTCTTTCACTTGAGCTTTCACATTGGAGCTTTTTGATGTCTCCTTCAAACCAAACCATCTGTCTTTTCCAAAACGTGTATTACCATGGGTAGTATTATTTTCAAGTTTAACGAGTTTAACTCCCTGAAGCCTCCCCTGCTCATTTTCCTGCTCAGCCCCTCATCCTGTCTTTTACCTGCTGGCTCTCAGCTCTGGGAAAAGGCTCCATCCAGCCTAGCATCAGAAGCTCCTCCAGCATGGAGCCTCTGGCCACGGGCAGTGCAAGCCCAGAGTACAACCACGGACAGTCAGGTTTGCAGAGCAAACCCAGCACCCAGCCAGGGACAGTCAGGTTTGCAGGGCAAACCCAGAGTACAGCCAGGGACAGTCAGATTTGCAGAGCAAACCCAGAGTACAGCCAGGGACAGTCAGGTTTGCAGTGCAAACCCAGAGTACAGCCAGGGACAGTCAGGTTTGCAGTGCAAAGCCAGAGTACAGCCAGGGACAGTCAGGTTTGCAGAGCAAACCCAGGGTACAGCCAGGGACAGTCAGGTTTGCAGGGCATGTGGTGCAAAGCCAGGTGAGATCCGTGGGATGCTGGCAGGCCAGGGAGGAGCAGGGGGCCCAGGGAGAGCTGCACCTGCTCCTCAGGGAGAGCATCTCCACCCACTGCTCCTGAGCAAACGGGCTTCAGAGAACAGAGCAGCTGTTTCCTGAACAAAGGGTTTCTCCTTCCTCCCTGCTAGAATCTGCTCCCAACAGCGTGGAGAAATTGCAGCAGGGTGCTGTCTGCCAAACAAAGCACTCTGTGCCCCAAGAGAGGAGAAGGACCAAATCCTTTCTGAACAGAGTTTTCGTCCTGTAAAGGATTTTGTCTCCATGGATGCACTTCAGGTTCTATACGGACTCAGGGAAAGCTGTTTATGTATGTATGTAGGTCCCTAATTATTTGTTTCATTAATTACCACCGCTGTCTTCCTCCTCTGTGTTGGCCACACCATCTCCCCACTGGTGCTGGCTGGGGCCCAGGGAATGCCCCCCTGCAGACCCCCGTGTCCAGGAGACCAGGTCACTCCTGTGGCTGCACTCAGAGCAGGGAAATGGGGTGACAACTGTGTGTCCCCAGCAGGTGTGACCCAGGATCTGCCAGGACTCCACAATGGTCTTTTCCTTTTAACTAAGAAAACCATTAAGGCTGTTTGCCTTGAGCTCTGGTTAATGGACTGCACGGATTATTTATTTATTTTTAAATGAACACACTTTATTTCCCCAAAGTGCTGCTGTTGACTTTCTCTAAGTGCTGCCATCTGGCTCCCCTGACTCAAAGGGAGAGAGAGGTAGTGTGGTAATAAATAAGAAACCAAACAAATAAACAAATAAAAAAATCCTGATTCCTTGCAATTGGAGTGTCACCCAAACACTTGTAGGGTTGTGTTAAATTCTGTAATTGTCTTGCTGATGATTTTGAAAGAAACAAGTGCTGTTGTGCTGACAGCCTGTAGCACTGATTGAAAATTACCACATCAATCTCCTCGACTGAGGGTCTCTCCCCACCATTCTCTCTGCACTGCTGGAGACTCCCCTCTCTGTGGGAGTGCCATTACCAGCCCAGGAATGTTCATCCTGGCTTTTATTTCCCTTTGCAGAGCAGCTCAAGGCTCACAACTGCAGCCTCACGTCGCTTTCCTTTTTCTTCCTCCCCTTGCCCTTTCCCAGAGAGCATTTCCCAGGCCCCTCACCAAAGCACCCCTCACCCTCCAGAACAGGGTGAGGCCATTCCCAGGGGCAGCAGGAAATGCTCAGCAGCCTGGGCAGCTCCTGCTCCAGAGCATTTCCCAGGCCCCTCACCAGAGCACCCCTCACCCTCCAGAACACGGTGAGGCCATTCCCAGGGGCGCAGGAAATGCTCAGCAGCCTGGGCAGCTCCTGCTCCTTGGCAGAGCCCTGGGGAGCCGCAGGGATGAGGGTGGCTCTGTCCCCAGGGATGAGGGTGGGTCTGTCCCCAGGGATGAGGGTGGCTCTGTCCCCAGGGATGAGGGTGGCTCTGTCCCCAGGCTGGCCCAGGCTGAGGTCCTGCTTGCCCACCTTTCCCACCTCCCTGGCCTCTGCCAGAACACCAGCCCAGCTGTGCCAGGGCAGGATTCTTCCCTTCCCAGCTCAGCACAGAGGGCAGAGATGACCCCGGTGGTGAGGCTGGAGGTGGCTGCAGAGCATCTGTCCAACACAAACACTCACAGGAGTCACGTGTGCCAACACTACACCCAGGAATTATTTCATTTTAGAATGAAAGCTCACTGCCTCTTCCATCCCAGGGCAGGAGTCAGAAGTCACGGAAAATGTAGGCTACAGGCAAGGATAATTGTTGTAAATTGCCAGGAAATGCACAGATCCTTTGGGGAAGAGTGCAGCACAGGGAAGCTGGCAATCCATCACGCTCTTTCCAGCTGCAAAATTTTCGCCCATTTTTACTGCCTGTGCCGGTGACAGGTAATTTTGTGAGAGGTACCTGTGAAACCAATTAGGAGCACACAGGGCATGGGGACACAGCGAGTGACAGCGGTGCTGCTGACAGGCACTTCCTCTGGGAGCACCCCCTGGGAGCGGCCTCGGGCACAAGGACACGGGGACAAAAGCACCGTGGTCCCCTGTCTGGGAGCTGAGGGGACAAAAGCACCATCATCTTCCTCTCTGGCAGGTGAGGGAACAAAAGCACCATCATCTTCCTCTCTGGAAGCTGTGGGGGATAAAAGCACCATCATCTTCCTCTCTGGAACCTGTGGGGAATGAAAGCACCATCATCTTCCTCTCTGGAACCTGTGGGGGATAAAAGCACCATCATCTGCCTCTCTGGGAGGTGAGGGAACAAAAGCACCATCATCTTCCTCTCTGGGAGCTGTGGGGAATGAAAGCACCATCATCTTCCTCTCTGGGAGCTGAGGGGACAAAAGCCCCATGGTCCCCTTTTCTGGGAGCTCAGAGGGACAAAAGCCCGTGGTCCCCCTCCAGGAGCTCAGAGGGACAAAAGCTCATGGTCCCCCTCTCTGGGAGCTCAGAGGGACAAGAACCCCGTGATCCCCTTCTCCAGGGGCTCAGAGGGACAAAAGCCCATGGTCCCCCTTTCCAGGAGCTCAGAGGGACAAAAGCCCGTGGTTCCCTTCTCCAGGAGCTCAGAGGGACAAGAACCCCGTGGTCCCCCTCTCTGGGAGCTCAGAGGGACAAAAACCCGTGGTCCCTCTCTCTGGGAGCTCAGAGGGACAAGAACCCCGTGGTTCCCTTTCCAGGAGCTCAGAGGGACAAAAGCCCATGGTCCCCCTTTCCAGGAGCTCAGAGGGACAAAAGCCCGTGGCCCCCTCCAGGAGCTGTGGCAGCCAGGCTGTCCCGATGCTCAGTGCAGGGATGGGGTGATGCACACACACCCCCGTGCACAGCTCAGTCCCTGCTGCTCGCAGCCTGCGCAGCTCCAGGGCTCCAGAGAGCCCCTGACCAAAGCCAGCTGCACTCTGCTGCCCGGGGGCTGCAGGAAGGCTGCAGGGCAGGCTGCCCTTGGTGCACAGGAGAGGGGACAGCCACAGCCAGGGCTGGGAAGGGTGGCAGGGACCTGAGGGGCTCTGTGGCGGGTGGCACCGAGGTGTCCCCACACCTGCACTCCAGGCCTTTCCCCCAGTCCATGCAGCACAGCTGGCACAGCCCCCGTGCCTCCCACACTCCTGGCAGCAGTGCCCAGGGAAGGGGGTGCTGCCAGGCCCCCCTGCTCTGCTGCCGTGCCTTGTCCTCCCCCAGCCCGTGCCTGGCTTTCCAGCAGTGGGAAATCCCCAGCTGCAGTAGGGGTTGGAGCACCACGCTCTCAGGGATGCTAGCCTGAGCTGCTCTCTGGTCAAGGACACTTCCTTCTGGAGGCACCACGCTGCCAGGGCCCCACGCCCCTGAAAAGCTTTCCAAGTTAATTGGCTGCCCACTGAGTATTGGTGTCTTTAATCGGACACAAATCTTTCTCCAGGAAAAGCCATTTCACGGTTGAGGACATTTCACAACAAGACCTAAACAAGGAAATCACTTAATTGATGGTACAAGCTGTATATCTAGCAAAGAATTGTGTCTCAGGAGATACCAATAGTTTTTGTGTCTGAAGCAGTGCTCTAACAGCTGTCAAGACCCAGGACATTTCTTGGCTGCCTTAGATGATTCGAGACCCTGACAAAGGGCTCAAAGACCTTGGCATGGAGTCAAAAACACCTGTGCCTTTGGTTTTAGTCCATAAAAAAAATTACCCACTTGGTGTGAAAATTTACAAGCCACAAGAGTTTGAGTAGAATGACAGTTAATTTGTCACAAGGTGAAAAAGTAGAATTTTGGGGTTTTAGAATGGGGGTTCAAGAGGCAAGATGGAGGAATCTGGGCGTATCCTGAACTTCTTCTCCTTCTTCTTGTCCTCCATCTTCTGCTGGGATGGTGACACTTCTGGGTTGGTTCAGAGTGGAGACAGACTGTCTAACATGGGTGACAGGAATTGGAAAATTATTGTAAATAAAGGACACGTAGTTCTTGGTATAAAAAGTTAACAGCACCCCAAGGGCAGTCACTGTGCCACAACCTGACCTGCAGGACAGATCTCAGCAGGTCAGAGAAAGAATGTAATAAATAAGAAAATATAAACAACCTTGAAAAGCAGAACCAACAAATCTCAACTTCTTCGGTCGCAGAGCTAAAAAAAAAAGAAACTTTCTAATACCTCAAAGTCATGACAACAACAAAAACCCAAGAAACAGCTGGCTGTTGGCTTAGAGGAAAGCTGTGGCAGCCCTCCATGGGAGCACAGCCTCTGCCCAGCACTCAGAGCTGCAGCACAGCCCTGGAGGCTGCTGCTCCCATAAATCCAGCCCCTCAACTCTGGCACTGCAAATAAAATAATGACAGCAAAAGTGAAATAAAAATTTCCCCATCACTTCGCGTTTCTGTAGGGCAGAAAAGCAAAGCTTTACAGTTTGTCAGAAGCACCATAAAGTCCTCTTGAACCCACCTGGGAGTGCCACTTGCTAAATCATCAGCTGATTGCTCTGGAGCCTTCACTGTGCCACAGCGCGCTGCTCTGAGTCCTGCGGCCACAGCTGTGTGCTCAGGGGGCCAGGATCACCCACCCCGAGATTTGCAGCCAGAGACATGGGGCAGACACTTCGATTTGGGGTGTGAGGGCACAGCTGCCTCCTCTAGTGATGGCACAAACAAGGGGGAGAAACCCTTCCCTTGCTCTGCTGTGTTGAAAGGGGGTTGGCTGGGGCTCTTTGGCATTTCCAGTGCAGTATTCTGGTATTTCCTAGTGATGAAATGAAGTCCAGCACAGTGGGTTCAGCATTGCCTGCCCCAGTAGCTCCAGTGTGGAGGCGCTCCTCAAACACTCACCCCAGCTGCCTGAGCCCAGACACTTTCCTTAAAAGAGGTCCCAAGGATTCCTGTGAGGACTTTCTGCTTTCTTCTTCTTTTTCCAGCTGTGGTCATGAATCCCCCACACCTACTGCTTTTTCCCAGGTCCTTAGAGATGCCCCAGGCACCAACAGGCTCAGCCCCCTGCATGCTCTGACTTTGGTGAGGAGAGAGCGCCGAGTTCACCCTCCTGGAACAGCTTTCCCTGTGTGCTCCCTGAAAAGGTAGCTCTGAGCTCACCTGGAACAGCTTTCCCTGGGTGTTCCGTGATAAGAGAGCTCTGAGCTCACCTGGAACAGCTTTCCCTGGGTGTTCCATGGCAAGGGAGCTCTGAGCTCACCTGGAACAGCTTTCCCTGGGTGTTCCATGGCAAGGGAGCTCTGAGCTCACCTGGAACAGCTTTCCCTGGGTGTTCCATGACAAGGGAGTTCTGAGCTCACCTGGAACAGCTTTCCCTGGGTGCTCCATGACAAGGGAGCTCTGAGCTCACCTGGAACAGCTTTCCCTGTGTGTTCCATCCAGGATGGGTATAGTAAAAGCAGGGTAACTCCGATGTCTGGGAGAAATTACACATCTGATTCCATTGATGTCAGAAGGCTAATTAATTACTTTATTATACTATATTATTCTATATCATATTACACTATATTACACAGAATCTGCAAAAGCACTCAACTCCACTCAACTGGACCTTGTGACTGTCTGCTGGCCGACAGTGTGGACGCGTGCTTGGCCCTGACAGGCCAAGGAAACAAGACACCATCACTCTGGGTAAAACAATCTTTATATTGCAGTCTACTTTGGCACAGCACAGGAGCAGCAAATGAGATAAGATTTGTCTTTTCTTTTTCTGAGGTTCCTCACTGTGGTTCCCAGAAAATATCCTTGGGAAGTTATGCCTTGCTTTTCTCTGTGAAGAGAAATGCGGCCACAGACAGGAGGCTGTGGGCAGCTGAGCATGTGGGCTGTGGGATGGGATAATGGGATGGGATGGGATGGGGGGAGGCTGGGCAGCTGGGCACAGAGCTGAGCCAGCGCTGCTGCAGGGCTGCTCCTGCTCTGGAGCAGATCCCTTGGCAGGCAGAGGAATGTTCTTGCCTCAGGTTGTCTCTTAACTGCTTTCAGCTCTTCATCTCCTCCTGGTCTCAGGCAGTATTTGGAGGCTACTACAGCAAATCAAAGGGTAAAATCACCCTGCTCATTCTCCCTGCAAGGCCTTGGGTGTGGACAAACCAGAGCTGACCGAGCTCCTGCTCCAGAGATGCCAGTGCTGCTCACCAGGAGCCCCTCTCCCACCACTTTGGTGAGGAGCAGTGAACCCCAGCACAGCCCTTTTGGAGGCTCCTGCACAAGGCACTGGGGCTCTTCCCTCTGCTCCATGAGCCCAGGGATCCCCTGGCCACGGGCAAACTGTTGGAGCAACATCGACCCTCCTTGGGCAGAGAAATAAAAATCTTGTCTTCAGGCTTCCAGGACAAATTACAGCCATATTCTGACTTGCTGTACAGTTGCAGTGGGTTTTTGTCCTCACTTTTTATTGATTGTAAGGATTCATATTAAATGTAATAGTTGCAATAATTCACCAATAGCCTATTCATCTTACATACAAAAATCTGCAAATAAAGTGTAAACGTGCGATATTGCTATTATTTCCATGTGAAAGAATCTGTCATATTCTTTTCATAGATTACATAGACTATTCCACATTTTCTCTTCCTTTTAATAGTTGTGCCATGCAATAAGCCATGCTGGATTGTTTGCTCACTTACCCATTTTGCCATCACTTTTTAAATCAGTGTTTCTTAGAAATGCTTTTTCATGCTTTATAACCTCATCCACGCAGCCTTATCTTTAAACAAAGTACAAGCCAGAGGTAAAACATACATGATCCTCACCTTTACAAGGAGATTAAACCCTGTGGCTATTTTTTAACCTTTTGGTTTTACGCTGTGCTCTTTTTCACCATAAACACTTGCTCAAGCACTGCAGTAATGATCCCATCTCTGGAGAGACAGGAGAAGGATTGCCCTGAGCTGCACGTGGCCTTGCAAGAGGAGATGGGATTTTAAGCCCAGAGGACTGAAGGCATTTTTACTCCACATTACAGAGAGAGAGAGATCCAGGGCTCTGCCATGTCCTCTGACATTCAGAGATGTGCTGGGCACACAGCACAGTCACACTCTGAAATGCACTTTATCAGCCACTTTCCATAGTCTAACATTCTATCAACCCTCAGACAGCCCCACTTAAACTGATTAAAAGCCTCTTGCCCATCAAAGCAAGAGGAGGAATAGGAGCAGGAGTCAGTCAGCAAAGGGCAATGTGACTCATTTCCAAGAGTCTCTGGCTCTGGTGTCCCCACAGCACGAGCTCCTTGAGGAGCTGCAGAGCCAGGCAGGAACCGGCCACCAGGGCAGGGCTGGGGGTGCTGGGGAGCAGGAGAGCTCATGGAGCTGGATGGACACACTGAGCCGGACAGAGGGACAACCTCCCCGAGCTGCCAGCACCCCTGGGGATGCTCATGGCACAGGTCAGACACCCAGGACAAGGCTGAGAGGGAGCCCTGGGTGACCCAGGTGGGAAGGAGAGCCAGGAACCCCTGGGAATGGCTCCACTGGCCCTGCCACAGAGCAGCACTGGCACAGGGAGGTGGCACAGGCTGGGGATGGTCCCTTGTGGCCTCTCACACCACCCTGGGGAAGCCAGGGACATGGCTGAGCCCAGGACATGGCTCAGCCCTGCCTGCGAGGTCATCAGGGTGCTGCTGTGTGCTCCCTCGCAGGCGACAGCTCCATTCCTGGCCGCCAGGGCAGGGCTGGGGAGTAGGAGAGCTCATGGAGCTGGATGGACACACTGAGCCGGACAGAGGGACACCTCCCCGAGCTGCCAGCACCCCTGGGGATGCTCATGGCACAGGTCAGACACCCAGGACAAGGCTGAGAGGGAGCCCTGGGTGACCCAGGTGGGAAGGAGAGCCAGGAACCCCTGGGAATGGCTCCACTGGCCCTGCCACAGAGCAGCACTGGCACAGGGAGGTGGCACAGGCTGGGGATGGTCCCTTGTGGCCTCTCACACCACCCTGGGGAAGCCAGGGACATGGCTGAGCCCAGGACATGGCTCAGCCCTGCCTGCGAGGCCATCAGCTGTTCCCTGCTCCAAGAGCTGACCAGGTAACCTTGTGTAGCTCGTGTCACCTCCTGCATTTCTGCACTGCTCTGAGCCCATGTCCCCAGCTCCTGGAGCAGGCTGCCTGCCCCAGGGTGGCACACCAGGGGCACCATGCCTCAGGGTGCTGCTGTGTGCTCCCTCGCAGGCGACAGCTCCATTCCCACAGCCCAGGACATGGCTCAGCCCTGCCTGCGAGGTCATCAGGGTGCTGCTGTGTGCTCCCTCGCAGGCGACAGCTCCATTCCTGCACCACCATCCTCAGAGGAGATTCTGAGCTGCTTCTCGAGGGGCTCAGAGGCTCTGGGCACACTGGTGTGAGGTTTCTCACCCCAAAATTTTCAGAGCTTTTTCTCAGTTTCTCCATTCAGCAGGAAGTGACCACACATTTGGCACTAAAGTAGGATGGAATGGGAGAGGAGGGGCAGAGGCTCAGCTCCAGTCCAGCCTGGGCAGAGGGGCCAGCCTGCCCCAGCAGCACATCCAGCATGATTCCAGGGGGTGTCCCTGCAGCTCAGCCCGGAGCAGAGGGGCCAGCCTGCCCCAGCAGCACATCCAGCATGAACCACTGGCTGCCAGACAGCCCTGGCTGTGCTGGGGACCTGCCTCCTCAGGATTCCTGCCCCAGGTGCTGCTGCTCTGCAGCCCTGGCAGGGCACCCAGGGTCCTGGCTGCACAGCCATGGATTTTTCCATTCATTATGGGTCCATGGGATAATTGGGAGCCCCGAGGCTGCAGTGCCAGTGTGAGAGGACTGTGCAACCTTCACGTGGCCGTGTCAGCCTGGACAGCCCTGAGCAGCTCTGGGGAGTTCATCCTGTGTGGGTTCATGGAGCTGCCCTGGGTGACCTGCCTGCCCCGAGGGCACAGAGCAGGAGGGATCTGTCTGACAGCTGGGGAAACCACAGAATCCAAGAATGGTTTGGGTTGGAAGGGGCCTTCAGGACCACCTCATCCCACCCCTGCCATGGCAGGGACCCCTCCCACTGTCCCAGGGGGTCCCAGTGTCCAGCCTGGCCTTGGGCCCTGCCAGGGATCCAGGGGCAGCCACAGCTGCTCTGGCAATTCCAGCCCAGCCAGCAATTCCCAGGTCCCAATCTCCCATCCATCCCTGCCCTCTGGCAGTGGGAGCCATTCCCTGTGTCCTGTCCCTCCGTGCCTTGTCCCCAGTCCCTCTCCAGCTCTCCTGGAGCCCCTCCAGGCCCTGCCAGGGGCTCTGAGCTCTCCCCAGAGACTTGCATTCAAAGTACTTAGGTATGCTCAAGTCTTTATCACTGCCTAGCTCTTTGGTATTCATTTCAGAAATCATCCTAATAATTGTGCAAGCAAATTATAAATATACTGAACATTTCAGTAAAAGCATTAATAGAGGGAGTACCCTAATTTATTTTTAATTTGTCACTAAATCATATTACCCTGAACTGAATATGTCCAGAGGAAGCCTCAGTAAAAGCAAGAGTACAGGGGTTTGACCCAGAGTTGACTCTAACTATTCTTCTGTATTTTCAGTTTGTAGTAAATACAAACAGCCCACTAATGATTAATAAAAATATCACCTGCAATACAGTCAGTTTTGGTTTTCAGTATGAAGGTCTTAAATATCAATTTATTCTCCTGTCTTCTGGGTACTTTTTCCAGTTAGTTGCCTTTGAAACACAGAAGAAAAAGACCATTTAAACAGCAAATCATCATTCTTACCTCTGAGGATTGCTTCACTGTCACGTTGCTCCTCCAGGTGGTTTGCCTGGGCAGGATCCCAGGGCAGGTGTGGTTGGTGCAGACAAGCTGGCAGTGGGGACAGTGGCACTGAGCTCACACGGGACACTTCAGGGCTGATGGAGGGAGGAAGGGAGGGAGGGACAGCCAGTCAGGGCCATGGAAACAGGCATGGGCTGAAAAAGGACAGGGTGAGATGGGAGATTGGGAATTGGGAATTGCTGGCTGGGCTGGAATTGCCAGAGCAGCTGTGGCTGCCCCTGGATCCCTGGCAGTGCCCAAGGCCAGGCTGGACACTGGGGATGGAGCAGCCTGGGGCAGTGGGAGGTGTCCCTGCCATGGCAGGGGTGGAACAAGATGAGTTTTCAGGTCCCTTCCCAACCCAAGCAGTCTGGGATTCTCGGGGCAGGGCCAGCAGAGCAGGCAGGGCACAGGCAGGGCAGGGGCACACCTGAACAGTAAATAACATTTGTGAGCAGTGTCAGGAAGAGATGGCTCATTTCAGGAGAGTGAAGTGCTTCAGGGGGGTTCAGAGAAACAAATGCATAATTCCTGCAATGGCACAGCATTAATAGGTTAATAATTAATTAATAGGCACTGAGAGGTTCCTGTTACTGCTGTTTTGGATTTGCATTGCTCTGGTCAGTAGCTGCGGGTTCACAGGGGTCCTGAGGTTGCTTTTAGGGGGATGGAGAAGGGAGGAAGGACTCACACTCTTCCTTCAAGGCAGCAGAAGGCTGCAGAAGGCCCCCAGGCTGTGCTGCACGGCTCGGATGCAATTAAGGCAGAAATTGGCACAGATCTCCCGGGCTTTCCCCACACCTTCCACTCGGGTTAAACCCTGCTCTCCTCCTGCCTGGTGGAAGGCTCTGCTGCTGGCAGTGACAGCGAATAAAACGTCCCCTGTCGGGTCCCAGCAGAGCCAGGAGCAGGACAGGGGATGTGCTCAGGCACTGGCACTGCGTGACTTCTCCTTCCAAGGAGCCTGTGCTTCACCCCGTCCTCCAAAGCAGCACAGAACTGACCTTTCCACACTAAAATGGGCAGTCGAGGTATTTCTGTCCTTTGGCCTAGTGAATGGTTCAGCACAAAGGCTGTTTACAGACACTTTTTTCAATTTAAATCTCCTTTTAAAAGGGTTTCTCGAACGCATGCTCAAGCGCTTCATTTGGGTTTCTCTTTCATCTTTTCTGCTCTCCACAATTTTCTCTAAATCCTCTGGGATTTAATTAGCAGCTGGGAAATGCTGGGAGCCTCCTGCCTCCCTGCAGCGTGCAGGAGTGACCTGGGGCTGTGCAGCCCCCATCTCTCTTCCAAATAACTCCTGAAGTTCTGTGGGGCAGGCCAGGGCTTCAAGTGAATATTGCAGCCCGATTTTGCTCAACTTTTCAGGCTCAGGTGGAAATCCTACACACCAGAATCTGGCACCTACATCTGCTCAGTCAGATGGGCCTGTAGTGACAGATTTGGAAACAATATTTACCTGTACAGATATAAACACTGAAATAAATACTGATTTGTATCTTTAGTTAAGAGTGCTTAGAGACATTCTTGTCAAAATATTTTATTTCTTGAAGATATTTTCTGCTAATTCTTAGCAAGATTCACGTAAAGCTAACACAGCTGAAGCGTTTCTGCTGTTTGATAAGTTTGTAATTAAATCCTGAACCTCCTCTGTTCCCTCAGTGGATTGCCAGGAGCGTGCCTTAGAGCATGAAGGTGTCTCTGGTGTGTGTCCAGGAGCAGAGCTGGATGCCTGGACGTGGCTGGGCTGCCACACTTCCCATCAGCAATCACTGAGGGTCCCCTGCACACCTGAGGCAGAGGCTGCTCTGCAAACACACAGCTGTGTGCAGCTGGGCACCAGGGCTGGGCAGCACACAGCACAGGCTCACAGCCACACTTCATTAAGCCATGAGCACTACAGGTGGAAAACACCTCCTTGGTCTCGGTGGAACCAGCCTAATTAAGTTCAGTTTTCTATTAGATCTCAGCGATAGCTGCACGGAATTGGGAAAAGCAATTAACTCCTTCAGAGGTCAGACGTGGTAGAGCTCCATGGACAAAGGCAGTGCCTCGGGGGGTGAAGCAGCTCAGGTGAAACCCAGCAGTGCCCAGCAGCACAAAGCCCCTCTGCTGCCCAGACACATTTTGAATATCTCATTGTCCCTCAGCTAAAGGTGGGGATCAGGCATGCAAAGGTCCATGGTGCTGCTCCCGTGGCAGGTGATCTCTCCGGGAAACTCGTGTCAGATTTGGCAAAAACAGAGTAACATCTGTCCCAGAAATTATCATCGGGTTCTACAATCGTTTTAGGTGGCATTTGTGTAAAACCAGGCAATGTTGCACTAGCATGGAAGAGGATATAGAGACAGATAAAAGGTAAAGGTATAAAGATAAAAGGTATAGAGATAGATAAAAGGTTCAGAGGGTCCTGTAAGAGCTGATCAGGTCTCGCTGTGGGTGTCTGGCACACGGTGAGAGGGAAGGAGGTGGATCAGCACAGAGCACACGAGATGGCCCAGACCATTACAGACCTGTCAGCCCCACCCCAGGAGAGGGAGCCAGGCAGGTGCTGTGGAAGTAATCAAGAGACAGCTACAGAATAAGATACACTCTGGGCTGGTTTGACAGAATAATTACCTTCTTTTTGGACAGGATTCCAATTTTAAAAGTCTCACAGGGCACTCAAGGAAACCTCAGCAGCGCCCACCAGCTGGGCCAGCATCCAGGAGGGGTGTGGGAGCCTGGGGAAGCTCTGCAGGAGCAGGGATGTGGGGGAGCCAGAAACCAGTGCCCAAGGCACATCCTGGAAGAACTGCCTCTGGGAGAGAGAAGGGGAGATGGGACAGTCAGGGGACACCTCCCAGGGAAGCCAAAATGGGGGAAAAGGGGGATTTTCATAGAACCACAGAATCCTGGAGTGGTTTGGGTTGCAAGGGACCTTAAAGCTCATCTCTTTCCATCCCCTGCCCTGGGCAGGGACACCTTCCACTGTTCCAGGTTTCTCCAAGCCCCATCCAGCCTGGCCTGGAGCACTCCCAGGGCTGGGCAGTGCACAGCTGTGGGTGTGGAGGGGCCCAGGGGTCAGCCTGGCTGCTGCTGGAAGCTGAGTCTCTGCTGGCAAGGGCTGGACATCCTCCACAGGAGTCACCAGCGATGTGACAAACTGATCATGGATGGGCCTGGGCCTTTGTAATGAGGATGAGATTGATTCTGCTGGTTTTGCTGCTGTTCAGCAGTTGTCTAACTCATCCAGGAGTGTGCTGAAGGAGCTCCTGGGGCCTCTGCTGGGAGGAAAGCATCCCCAGGCCCCTCTGGCTCTGTAATGTGTAAATCCCTTAATCTGTGCATGAAGCACAGGCAGTGAATCTGAGCAGTTACAAACCAAGCAGGAACCGAATTACTGTGCTTTAATTGAGAATGAGAAAAAGCATGGTTATTAGCAGACTTAATCCTGACTTTGGGAAGAGCAATAGAGAGTGTCAAGATGAGACAACTGCTCTTCCCAAAACAGACCATTTGCAGGCATCTACACACAGGGATGAGGGACACACACAAAGAGAGCCATTGGCACCTTCCTGGACCATGTCCCATTCCTGTCTGTGGGAAACCCGAAAGGGCTTTGTGCCAAGGTTAGCCACACCAGAGCTCTGGGCAAGGACTCATCAGGCAGCTGGAGGCACTGGAGCAAGGCTGTGCCCATCCCCTCCTCCATGCCCACTGCCTTCCCTCCCGTTCCCAGGACACATAAGCCTCTCTGCAGAGCAGGATCTATTTCTGGCATGCTAATCAAGACACCTGTTAATCATGTCTAAGTACCTCAATTAAGATCTGACCTGATAAGCAGCAGGTGTGGCAGGAGCCCAATTCTCAGGTTTGCTTATTTTGCTTGAGGTGTAGATGTCTGCTTCAGTTTTTTTTCATTTTCATAGGCTCACAAAAGCACAGAACGTGCTGAGGTGGATGGGACCCTCAAGGATCACGCAGTGCGCCCAAGGACAGTTTCTGCAGTAGCGTGTCACCGCTCATCCCTCGGTGTCCCAGTGGAGCACAGCATCCCTGACAGGACTGGCCAGCTCGCTGCTGCTGGCAGAAAGTTAATTAATCCTGTTTCACAGAGCTGGGCCACTGGAGCCTCAGTGAAGCGGCTGCAGAATTGCTATAACCAGAACTTCTTCTTATTACAGCCCTGGAGTAATGGAAATATAATTACTTCACTTGCAGCAAGCCTGGGTCCCCAGCAGCCCACCTGGAGAGCTTTCATTCCAGCTGTGCTCCTGGGAGCAGGGCCAGCTCTCAGACAGGGCTCTCTGACCCTCTGTGCTGTACTGCAGATGGGCTGAGGCCACTCAGGCTGGTGGTTTTATCGTGTACCAAATTTCAACCAACCATTCCTCTGTGCTCAGGCTTCAGTAGGGCACCAAACCCATCCCACGGCCTGCGGGTAGGGTGCCTCCCACCCTTCCTGCCCAGGAGCTGCACATCCTTACCTACCAGCAGGCCTGGGAGGACCTGCCAGTGCTGTCTGTGACAGGCAGGTGACAGCAGCCTGTGAGAAACAACTGCCCACTTTGAAAATTTAAAGAGGTTTATTAAGCCTTAACAAAAATACAACAAAAGGACTACATAAGGAAAAAGCTGCAGCGCTGGGGACTGCCCCTCATGCATACCATGTGGCAAGTTCATCTTCAAGATGGAAGTTCTGTCTTTTATACCCCTGGGGTTGCTCCAGCGAGCCCTGGCCCCTCCCAAAGTGGGTCAGCTCTTCTTTTCCATTTATCAGTGGAGATTGCTTTCTTGTAATTTGATTGGAGGTCAGGTGTTGCCATGCCTCACGCCCTAAGCACCAAGCTGTTCCATTCCCAGCTGCCCATGCAAGGGACACACGTGCACACCTTCTTTTACCTGTCCTAGATAACCCCAGCTGCCCACACACCCACACAGACAGCAGGGCCCACACACTCCCCTTGCAGTTCCCACACACCCTGCACGGACAGCAGTGCCCACACACCCCACACAGACAGCAGGGCCCACACACCCACAGCACTGCCCACACACCCACAGCAGTGCCCACACACCCACAGCAGTGCCCACACACCCCGCACAGACAGCAGTGCCCACATACCCACACAGACAGCAGGGCCCACACACCCGCACAGACAGCAGTGCCCAAATACCCACACAGACAGCAGGGCCCACACACCCGCACAGACAGCAGGGCCCACACACCCGCACAGACAGCAGAGCAGTGCCCACACACCCGCACAGACAGCAGAGCAGTGCCCACACACCCGCACAGACAGCAGGGCCCACACACCCACAGCAGTGCCCACATATCCGCACAGACAGCAGGACCCACACACCCGCACAGACAGCAGTGCCCACACACTCCCCTTGCAGTTCCCACACACCCTGCACGGACAGCAGGGCCCATGCACCTCTGGGCACTCTCACTCCCTAATGAACAGCTTTTCGGGGCATTCACAAGGCAGAGAAATCAAAACCCCACTTCCATCCAGCGTTTCCTTTGGGTTGTGCTGCAGCAGGCCCTCTGAACGTGCTTGGCCGTGCTCAGCAGGGCTGGGCATGGGCTGTGCCAGCCTCTGCTGCCACCACGGCGTCACCTTCCCGTCCCTGGGGTCTGGGAGCTACCCTGCCATGGGGACAGGGTAGGGCCCCGGTGCTGTGCCCTGGCCTGGCCGCGTGCCGAGCTCTGTGCCACAGCAGGGCTTTGGTCTGCCTCACCTCTGCAACGCTCCCTCAGAGCCAGGGACAGCCACCCCCGCCACCCACCTCCTGCAAGGCCACAGCGGCCAGCCCACCGTGCTCCTGCAGCCCCTCCCAGAGACCAGCACACCTGCGAGAGCGTGCCTGCACTCCTGGGGCTCAGTCCCAGAGCTGCCCAGGGGCACAACAGGCCATGGATGCCTCTTTTATACCACCTGCTGATACAGCTGAATTTGGTGAAAAAAATTCAGTGATGTATGTGATAGTCGAGGTGATACACGTGTAAATTCAAGTGACACATGTGATTTGAAATATTGAAGAGCCTCAGGGTAACAGGAAAATAAAACCCAAACCACCCCCCACCAGCATGAGCAGAAACAAACTGAAAAATCTAAGGTAAACAAAGGGAAAAGGAACATTATATTTTCAACCTTGTAAAGCACAAAGCATTAGTAAATAGATGCTTAAGGGTATAAAACAGTAAAAAGGTACAAAAAGCACTGAGGCAATGGGGTTTTTTACAACAAAATAATTAATATTATTATTCTTCTGTTGGCCTCAGCTGAACTTTCAGAGATTCAGGCAAGCTCTCACATGCTACAGACAAACAGGACTGCAGCACTCCGTACTGCTGTTGCTCCCTTGTAGGCAATAAATACATCAACTTCCTTGAATTTCATCCCCACGTAATGAGCCAAACTGTTATGACAGCAAAACATATGCCTCTTGCATCTAAACACTTTCAATACCACCTGTTTTGGGATCCTTCTTCATTAAACGGGTTAGAAAGGAAATCAAACAGAGCTTTCTCCAGACAAAGTACCTCAGGGGGTGGCAACAGTTGGGAAGTTCAGAATAAGCTGCATTTTATCATTTTGATGCTCCATGAGGTAAAAGGAGCAGGGCGGACCAGGGGGATCATCAGTGTGGGGAAGGGTCAGCAGGCAGCTGAAGGTGGGAGGATGACACAGTCACAGAGGGGTTTGAGCTGGGAGGAATCTCAGAGTTCATCCTATTCCAATCCTGTTCCACCCCTGCCATAGCAGGGACACCTCCCACTGTCCCAGGCTGCTCCATCCCCAGTGTCCAACCTGGCCTTGGGCATTGCCAGGGATCCAGGGGCAGACAGCAGGGCCCACACACCCGAACAGACAGCAGGGCCCACACACCCGCACAGACAGCAGAGCAGTGCCCACACACCCGCACAGACAGCAGGGCCCACACACCCACAGCAGTGCCCACATATCCGCACAGACAGCAGGACCCACACACCCGCACAGACAGCAGTGCCCACACACTCCCCTTGCAGTTCCCACACACCCTGCACGGACAGCAGGGCCCATGCACCTCTGGGCACTCTCACTCCCTAATGAACAGCTTTTCGGGGCATTCACAAGGCAGAGAAATCAAAACCCCACTTCCATCCAGCGTTTCCTTTGGGTTGTGCTGCAGCAGGCCCTCTGAACGTGCTTGGCTGTGCTCAGCAGGGCTGGGCATGGGCTGTGCCAGCCTCTGCTGCCACCACGGCGTCACCTTCCCGTCCCTGGGGTCTGGGAGCTACCCTGCCATGGGGACAGGGTAGGGCCCCGGTGCTGTGCCCTGGCCTGGCCGCGTGCCGAGCTCTGTGCCACAGCAGGGCTTTGGTCTGCCTCACCTCTGCAACGCTCCCTCAGAGCCAGGGACAGCCACCCCCGCCACCCACCTCCTGCAAGGCCACAGCGGCCAGCCCACCGTGCTCCTGCAGCCCCTCCCAGAGACCAGCACACCTGCGCCAGAGCCAGGGACAGCCACCCCCGCCATCCACCTCCTGCAAGGGCACAGCAGCCAGCCCACCGTGCTCCTGCAGCCCCTCCCAGAGACCAGCACACCTGCGAGAGCGTGCCTGCACTCCTGGGGCTCAGGCAGGTGTCCCAGAGCTGCCCAGGGGCACAACAGGCCATGGATGCCTCATTTATACCACCTGCTGATACAGCTGAATTTGGTGAAAAAAATTCAGTGATGTATGTGATAGTGGAGGTGATACACGTGTAAATTCAAGTGACACATGTGATTTGAAATATTGAAGAGCCTCAGGGTAACAGGAAAATAAAACCCAAACCACCCCCCACCAGCATGAGCAGAAACAAACTGAAAAATCTAAGGTAAACAAAGAGAAAAGGAACATTATATTTTCAACCTTGTAAAGCACAAAGCATTAGTAAATAGATGCTTAAGGGTATAAAACAGTAAAAAGGTACAAAAAGCACTGAGGCAATGGGGTTTTTTACAACAAAATAATTAATATTATTATTCTTCTGTTGGCCTCAGCTGAACTTTCAGAGATTCAGGCAAGTTCTCACATGCTACAGACAAACAGGACTGCAGCACTCCGTACTGCTGTTGCTCCCTTGTAGGCAATAAATACATCAACTTCCTTGAATTTCATCCCCACGTAATGAGCCAAACTGTTATGACAGCAAAACATATGCCTCTTGCATCTAAACACTTTCAATACCACCTGTTTTGGGATCCTTCTTCATTAAACGGGTTAGAAAGGAAATCAAACAGAGCTTTCTCCAGACAAAGTACCTCAGGGGGTGGCAACAGTTGGGAAGTTCAGAATAAGCTGCATTTTATCATTTTGATGCTCCATGAGGTAAAAGGAGCAGGGCGGACCAGGGGGATCATCAGTGTGGGGAAGGGTCAGCAGGCAGCTGAAGGTGGGAAGATGACAGTCACAGAGGGGTTTGAGCTGGGAGGAATCTCAGAGTTCATCCTGTTCCAATCCAGTGCCACCCCTGCCATGGCAGGGACACCTCCCACTGTCCCGGCTGCTCCATCCCCAGTGTCCAACCTGGCCTTGGGCACTGCCAAGGATCCAGGGGCAGCCACAGCTGCTCTGGGCTCCTGCACAACATCCCATCCATCCCTGCCCTCTGGCAGTGGGAAGCCATTAAGATCCCAAGACAGTTCTCAGCTTGTTTCCAGGTAAGGGTGAGAGTGGCTGCCCCCATCTCCTGTGCCCTGCATTCCAATCCTGTTCCACCCCTGCCATAGCAGGGACACCTCCCACTGTCCCAGGCTGCTCCATCCCCAGTGTCCAACCTGGCCTTGGGCATTGCCAGGGATCCAGGGGCAGCCACAGCTGCTCTGGGCTCCTGCACAACATCCCATCCATCCCTGCCCTCCGGCAGTGGGAAGCCATTAAGATCCCAAGACAGTTCTCAGCCTGTTTCCAGGTAAGGGTGAGAGTGGCTGCCCCCATCTCCTGTGCCCTGCCTGGCCCCAGGAGTGGTGGGTCCTGCACAGCTCGGGGAGGGCTGGCAGGGCTCTGGGCACATCATGCCCAGGGTCCCCTCTGCACCTCTGGAGTGCTGAGGGATGGGCTGGGGTTACCCCTGGAGCTCTCCAGCACCAGGTGGGCTCAACGTGGCACTGTCCCTTTTCACTGACCAGGGATGTGTGTCCTTGGGTGGCAGGTGGTGACAGCCATAATGTTGCCTTTACCTTTTCAGCAGCCTCCCCTGCCCACGGGAGCCCTGGTGCAGGGCCATTTTCCTTCCCAGAGGTGACCCCAGCATCTCCAGTGCAGCAGGATCATCTCAGCTCTCACCATGAGGAGAAACACAAGGGAAAGGAAAGTACCAGATCAGGTGGCCCCAGGTGTGGCTTTACCTGGTCAGATAAGGCTTAGACGTTAGGAAAGGAACTTGGAGCTTGTCTTTCTCTTCACAGTGCCCAAACACTTTCTTTATCACTCACAGTTCATTGAATTCCAGTCATCTTGCAAGTCATGTCAGCTTCCAGATCATTTGCTGAAGAGTTGCGGCTTTATCACTCACAGTTCATTGTTCCCAGTCATCTTGCAAGTCATGTCAGCTTCCAGATCATTTGCTGAAGAGTTGCTACTGAGCCAGTCATTCTCCAGCAGCCTTACCTTTCAAGTGATTCTATTCTATTCTATTCTGTTCTATTCTATTCTATTCTATTCTATTCATTTCCAAAAAAATAAAGAACTTTCCATTCATCCCCACTTTTTCTTACCTTTTTTTTTTTTCACTTAATCTCCTTGAAAACAAGCCAGAAAATTTCCTCCAGAGCCTCTGAACCAAAGCAGAGCACACGGCTGAGGCAAGACACACTGTTTCTCCAATCGAGTTAGAAAAATCAGATTATAGGAATTCACTGCAAGAGAGCTGGAGAGGGACTTTGGACAAGGGCCTGGAGTGACAAGTCAAGGGAGAATGGCTTCTCACTTACAGAGGGAAGGGCTGGATGGGATGTGGGAAGGAATTCTTCCCTGCCAGGGAGGTGAGGCCCTGCCACAGGTTGCCCAGACTGGTCAGGGTGCAGCTGTTCAAAGAACCTTTCTTTTTGCAGGGGTTATAGAGCGACAGAATTTTGTTCAATTCATTGCCCCGAGATTAAGATTTCAGTCAGCAGAAAGTGAGGAAAGTGAGGGATTAGCCCAATTTGTGCAGTGATTAGCAGTTACAGGTGCCACAGGTGTTGCTTCCTGCACTCACTACGCCCCATTTCCTCTGAGTCCCTCCTGCCGTGCAGCATCGATTTCTCCTGGTGCAGAATCATGAGCAGCTCCAGTGGATCTCTGCTAAAGCTCCCTCCCTCCTCCTGAATTCCACTGCAGCAGAGGTTTCATGCTGCTTTTGCACAGTGTATCATGCCAGTGAGGAGTTTATTATCCATTCAGCTCATTTCAGCTGTCCTTAAAAATCACTGTAACCACTCCAGTGCTGATGGAGGGCAGCTCTGACACTCGCCTGGACCAGTTAAGTGAGTCAGTGGAATAGTTATTTCAGTGCTGAATATTTGATATCACTCCAGGACCCTGGAGTCCTGCTGATTTTTGCTGCAAGGACATGCAGATATCTCAAAGCAGCTGATGGAGACACTTGATCCGAGCCCACCCCCAGCCCCAGCACTGGACACGTGGTGCTGGCAGCTCCGTGGGCAAGTCAGGGGCTGTGAGCATCCTTCCAGAGCCCTGCTGACATCAACTCAGACCTGCTCTCATGACTCTCCCCAGCTGACCTTCAGCAGCAGTCGGGGAAATGCAAAGCGTCCTGCTGAGACATTTTCTTGCAGATTTTTGTTGCTGTGTTTTCAGAGCACAATCTTGTGTTTTCAGAGCACACTCTCTGCCAAAGTGAGGTGGATACTCTACCACTGTTCTCTTTCTGCTGATATTTGAGGCAAACCCCAGATCAGAATCATCACCCAAACAATCAAGCAGCTGCTACATCACCCACATTTGCCACGTTTCTAGAGCGTGACAATGGCTGCAGAGTGTCAGTGCCTGAGAAACCTTCTCCCTGTGCCAGCAGGAATAAACAGTTCTCTGCTTTGGCCACAAAGCTGGAATATGTCGAGAGGAATAGCACAGTGTCTGTTGTCTCACCCTCTGACTCTGGTTCAACCATCACTCCAAAGGGGAGCATCATCTCTGATCAGACATCTCTAATCACCCAACCCCAAAGCCTTTTACAAACAAGTGTTTCCAGCTGGGATCAGGAGCCCAAAGGATAATTTGGCACTCTGCTTCCAGGGCCAGGAGGGATTCAGGCACTGCATGGTGCAAAGCTCAAACAGCTTCTCCACTCAGTACTCCTCCTGCAGCACAGGGTGGCCCAGCTCCCAGCATGACTGGCTCTGTGGAAAGGCCCTCTGAGATGCCCCAGCCCAGCTGCTCCCCCAGCACCCACGAGAAATGCCCAGGACTGTCTGGATCTAGGCAGAGGGGCGCTAAGAAGCATTTTCAGAGATACTCCAGTGGAAAACCCAGGCTGTCCTCAGGCCCAAACTCACCTGGCTCCCCAGCCCAGGTGCCGGCCCAGCTCACTCCTGCTGACCTGTCTGGGACTGAGAAACCAGGCAGGGCCTGCCCTTCATTTTGCAGATGCACCTCAGCCATCCAGAGGACCTGGAGGCACCACAGGGCTGAGAAGCTGGGGGGTTTAGCTGACAACAGAAGATGCAGCTGCATGATGTGGATCTGTTCTGCCCATGGCTGCCAGTTTGTGCTGGTGCCACTGGTCCTGTCAGGGTGACAGTGACAGATACAGATAATTCTCAAGTGCAGCAGATGTCTGAGATTGAGCAGTTTTTGTACAAGGCTTCCCTTCCCAAATCTGAAGAGAGATTGGCTTAGAAAAGAGCAAAGCAGTTAGAGCTGCCCAGGCTATTGCAGGCACAGCCCTGTGCTGTGCTCTGCTACTCATGCCCAGAGCTTCTGGCAGCCTGGAGGCAGGACTGAGATGGTCACCTCAGCACCAGGGACAGGAGTTTGGGAGGTGCCTCTTTGTTGAAGGCAGGCTTTATAGTTACTTACATATGCAGAGAGATGTTTCTCCAGTTTTGTTTTCAAGGTTTTGCATGCAGAAATCCTGTACAAGACCACATCAGCTAAAGGCAGGAGCCAGGGTCACTTCCTGAGCTCCCACCTGTCAGACATTTGATAATGTGTGCGTCCTCGAGCCAGTTGTGCAAACCAAAGGATCTTCAGGGAAATGTCAGCCTTCCCATGCATTTTAGTCCCCTTCGTTCCCCAGACCTGGGGTTCCCTTGGCTCTGGTGTATATCACCTCCTGCCCTACCAGCTTCCTACATGGGACTGGTGCCCAGGGGAGGCCCAGAGCAGTGACCCTTCCCAGGCACTGAGCCTCCAGGCTGGCTGCCCTGGAGCAAACAAGTCAGGCAGGAGGCAGCTCTGTGCATGCCCCGCAGTGGAGGGCAGTGACAGCCATGGGGCAGTGACAGTTCAGGGCAGTAACAGCCATGGGGCAGTGACATCTCAGGGCAGTGACAGCCCAGGGGCAGTGACAGCCATGGGGCAGTGACAGCCCAGGAGCAGTGACAGCTCAAGGCAGTGACAGCCCAGGAGCAGTGACAGCCCAGGGCAGTGACAGCCCAGGAGCAATGGCAGCTCAAGGCAGTGACAGCTCAAGGCAGTGACAGCTCAGGGCAGTGACAGCCCAGGAGCAGTGGCAGCTCAGGAGCAGTGGCAGCTCAGGGCAGTGACAGCCCAGGAGCAGTGGCAGCTCCGGAGGAGGTGATCCTGCTGTGCTCCCTCGGTGGAGCTGGCAGATGCTCCACAGCCCAAGGATTCACAGACAGGGAGCACTCGAGGGGGGAGCTCAGTATTTTGGATGTCTGCAGCTTGTGAGGATGGAAACCAAGATAAACACCTGACCTATGCATGTGACACCGAGTTACCAAGGATGCCATGATTTATTCCATCTCCTCTTGCTTCCTTTAGGTTGGCTGGTTGGTTGGTTGGTTTTCCCAGGCATTAACAGGATCATCTGAAGACTGAAAAGAAATCTGAAAATCCATTAAAAAGCCCTTCAAGGCAGTGTGAAATGCTTCAGCAACTCTGCCTCAAGTTTCCAGCACGAGCTGGTGAACAGGCAGGCAAGGTGCAGAGCTGTCACACACTGATATCTACACATTAAATTACTCATCTTAATTGGTATCTAAAGCTTTGCAATATTTGTTAATTTTATAAGACTATTCTTTTTTTTTTTTTTCCTTCATGGAAGCACACAGCATTGAAATATTAGAAAAGGAAATAAACAAAAAGATATGTTGTGCTCCTTGTTGTAAGAATATTCACTGGAGACACACAAAGTTTTAATGTTAATGTCTCTGCATCACTACTCCCTGCATGCTAAAATAGGTTTGGAAATGCTTGAAAGGTTAAAGCTTTCACAAATGATGAAACCAGACCATTTTGGAGCTATAAATCCTGCTCATCTGGGAGAGTTGTTCTTGTGTAAAACCTCATGTTTTCTTGAGAGACTGAGCTGAATATTTATGCTTAGCACATCAAACACAAGGAAGGCACAGAGGTTCACTTGTCTGTGGTGGGTATTTAAGAGTTTACTGTTGATAATTAAATCTAGAAATTATAATTAGTCATTTATCCAAACTGGAGTGCCCATTTGTTCATCACTTACCTTTCCAGCATGGCACGGGTGCTGGCTCACCGGCTGTCCTGGAGCCACAACTTTGTAATCAGCTGTTAGCATCTGTGACTTCATCGTGCCCTGGTGGCTCCAGAGGCCCTTTCCTGGTGCAGCAGCTGCCCCAGACCCTCTGGCCATGGGCAGGGCTGACCCTGGGCAGGGCAGGGGCAGGGGCAGGGCTGACCCACACCCGGGGGCTCAGGGCACACAGCAGCCTGCTGCCAGCTGGGCAGGTTTGCTCACAGGTCAGGCACCTGCACTCACACCACCACTCACCTCACACCTGGCCACAAATGACCTGGTCCTGAGCAAAGCAAGGTGAGCAGGGGGCCCATGGGTGGGGCTCTGAGCCAGCAAGCAAAAGGAGCACAAGAATCCTGAGAAGCGAGTGAGGAGGCGTTTGGGATGGCCCTGGTGCCAGGCGTGGTGAGGTGCAGCCCCCTGTCTCTGAGGAGCGCTTGGGGCTCTGCCCGTGGTGGTCTGCAAGTGGCATGGTGGCGTTTGGCACGAAAACATCTGCTGGGGCAGCCTCTCTGGGGTAGCAGACGTGCAGAGAGAGCACAGGGACACGCTCAGGGGGCTCTGCCAGTGCCAGCTCTGCACACCCAGCAGGAGCACAGGAGCTGCACAGGAGCTGCAGCAGTGCCAGCTCTGCACACCCAGCAGGAGCACAGGAGCTGCACAGGAGCTGCAGCAGTGCCAGCTCTGCACACCCAGCAGGAGCACAGGAGCTGCACAGGAGCTGCACAGGAGCTGCAGCAGTGCCAGCTCTGCACACCCAGCAGGAGCACAGGAGCTGCACAGGAGCTGCAGCAGTGCCAGCTCTGCACACCCAGCAGGAGCACAGGAGCTGCACAGGAGCTGCAGCAGTGCCAGCTCTGCACACCCAGCAGGAGCACAGGAGCTGCACAGGAGCTGCACCAGTGCCAGCTCTGCACACCCAGCAGGAGCACAGGAGCTGCACAGGAGCTGCAGCAGTGCCAGCTCTGCACACCCAGCAGGAGCACAGGAGCTGCACAGGAGCTGCACAGGAGCTGCAGCAGTGCCAGCTCTGCACACCCAGCAGGAGCACAGGAGCTGCACAGGAGCTGCACAGGAGCTGCAGCAGTGCCAGCTCTGCACACCCCGCCCGGGCAGCCAGCAGCACTCCAGGTCTTGCACAGCTGCTGCAGCTCGTGTCTGGTTCCTCCTGGCACACCAACCCAGGCTGGGCCAACAGTCAGCCCAGCAAACAAGAAATCCAAAATATGGGGAGGATCTGGTTCTCAGGCTGGGCTGAAATGCCTGGCAAAGGGAGAAAGGAGTCACATGGAGCTGCAAACCCCTCCTGGCACTGGGTGTGTGCAGAGGGCAGGGAGGAGACCTGGCAAGGGGTCACACCTGACCCCGCTGCATCCCTGCAGCCTCAGACTCATCCCTCCCCCAACATCCTGAGCTGTGCTCTGCAGCCCCCCAGAAACATCCACACTGCCATTTACCATGGTGCAAAGCAGCCATGGCAGTATCCCCAGAAATTCTCCAGACCTCTCTGCCACTACCTGCAATGCAATCCCACCTGCCCTGTCATTCACAAGTCCTGGGTTTTGTTTTCCAGGTTATACCAACACCTCAATGCTCACAAAAGCAATTCTGTAGCAACCTACTCCTGTCAAAATACATTTTGTGCAGTTTTCGTTTCTTCTTAAATAAATAGCTTCCCCATGCAGTGAAATAAAATCCTGAGAGAAAAAATAAGAAAACAAATAAACAAAAAAAAATCCCATCTTCTCCACAAACATCACCAACCACCAACTATTTGTGGCTCTTTTGACTCTGATAAGCCAGAGCAGGATATATGGATTTATCGATTTGGTTGTTGCACTGGGATTTGTAAACATTTTCTAGGCTCAAAGCAGGTTTTCAGTGTGTCCCTGGGACTTACTTATCGCTTTCCAAAACCAAAGGAAAATAATGGAAGCCTTAGTTTGGAATGTTTAATCTGCCATGTACCACCGTGTCCCTCTGCCAGCTGGGGTGTTCTGACCCCACGGTTTGGGAGGACACAACAGCACATGTCCCTGCTTGGTTCTTCATGTCCTGCCTCCCATTCAGCCAAACAGAGCACGAGCAGAATATACCCATGAAAAAGCACCTGTACCCCAAAATCATCTCACCCTGAGCCCAAACGCCTCCTGCCAAAACTGTTCAAGCACCTGCAGGTAAATTGTGCTGCTGGCTCACCCTGAGCAGCTTGTCTTTGTTGGAAACAAACAATATTCTGGAACCACAACTCACTCTGCATGTAAACCGGGGTGGACAACTTTAAAGGCAACAGAAACCCAGCGTTGTCACCCCAAGATGTAGAATGAAGCCCCACACCACAGCTCTGAACAATTCCTTCCCCATGCAGAAGATGAGTGGAGAAGCATTTTCTCTGGAGGAAGGTGAAGGTTTGGCTGTGTGTGGGAAACCCAAACACCTCATCTGCGATGGGATCCCTGCTCAGCCGGAGCTGTCAGACTGCCTCCACCTCCCCTCCACGATGAGCATCCCAACATCACTAAAAATAGACTAGCGGTTAGGTTTTATGCAAATGACAGCTGGAATAAGACATGGTTTAAACATAGAACTTTAGGTCTCCCAAAGGAGAGGAAATGGATTGAGAGGATCCTGTTTCCTCAGTCAGGGCACCCCTGCAAAGCTGGGCCTTATCCCACGTGTTACTTAATTGTATGGATTTTACAGCAGGTGTCTTCTGCTCTCACCCAGTCACACCAGAGTCTGTGTCCTTCCAGCACCCCACATGCTGCATTCTTGCTTTTGTGTGCATTTGTAGGAGTTGAACAATTCCGTTATTATGATTTTATACCAAAAGATTCTGAGCTGAGATGCTGCTTTACTTGAACAATTTGTGTGTCACAGCTGGGAGAAGCAGGCTCAGCCACCAGAGCAATAACAGCTGCAGATCCCAGGCCCAGTGAGGCAGCTGGATCCTCCTGTCATGCCTGCTTTCCCAGGAATCAGCCCACATCTCTCAGGGTGGCAGGGGCCCAGCCCTGGCCAGCAGCATGGGGCTGCTGTGGGGTCAGGAGGGAGCCCCCCTGCCCAGGGACACCCCTGCTGCCCCTGCTCCCCCCATCCCTGCAGCCTCATCCAGAGCCTGGTGAGCCTCCTGGGCAGCCACAGCACAGCTGGGCTGCTGGGACACCCTCTGCCCCCACAAAGAGCTGTGAAAACCAGCCAAAGGAAAGGGAAAATGTCACAAAGGTAACAAATCACACAACGTCTGCACAGCAGCACAGGAGAAATCAGTCCAGCTGTGACCTAAGGTCAGGGATGCTCAATTGTACCCATTAACACAGGGCTGTCACCTCGGCCTCTTCCCTGTGTCAGAACACCAGATATTTTCCTTCATGTAATGAACTGTGCCCACCCTTCTGTGTCTCATTCCTCAGCTCCATCTCCTGAGCCGTGGCCAGCCTGGAGCCAGCTCAGCCTTGCCTCCAAGCTCACAAAACCATTGCCAGCACCATCCACTGTTTCCCTCTGTCTTCCTGCAGAGGATGCTGAGTGGGTAAAGACTAATCTGCTTTGGACCTTGCAGGCATGCAGGGGCACGTGGAGTCCTTCTCCCCAGATTTTGAGTCGTCCTTCTTCTCTAGCCCCAGCAAGGCAGAGTTTCTCCGAGTTGAACCCCTGGGCAGAGCCAGGTCCCCCAGCTCGTGATGAGGATGTGCTGATGTAATGCCAGGGGCAGAAACTGCTGGGGAGCTGTTTTGATGGGGAGGAAAGCAGCAGCAGAGCTGGTATGAATCACGGCCAATTGCTAGGATATCTAAAATTACACAAAACATCTACACATAGTCTGGAGAATCACAAGCTGAGTACCAGGCAGTTTCCTCCCTGCTGCCAGCAAGTTACAGATGAGCTGATTTGGTTTTATCCTTTCCAAGCAAAATATATTATGATTGCTCTGCCTGGGTTGTCACAGCAAAAGCCTCTCCAGGCTGTGACCACCAGCCTGGGGGCAGGAGACAGAGGTGTTTGTCACACGGTTCTTCCTCTGCATTCACTCCTTCCCTTTGGGCCACCCTCACGGTGGGCTTTATCACACCCTGGTGTGATAAAAATGTCTTTGCTGAGCATCCAGGTGCCTTTTGGAACATGTGTTTCTGGGGTCTATTGCAGACAGACTCTGCTCTGCTCTGGTGAGCCCATGAACTGCCCCCACTGGTAAAGAGCACCCTCATACCTGACCAGAAATGCAGATTTATCATATTGGCATTCACAGCTGCTCCCTGGGCAGTGCCCAGCCCATTTGCCAAAGAATTTCAGGTTAGGATCATCATAATTTGCCCCACCCTCAGAAACAATTCCACAATAATGAAAAAGAAGAACCTGTTTAATAAAATAGCACCTCTTTGCCAAGGAGCAGAATCACCATTATTTAACATGCAAACTCAATTACACCATGGAAATAGCAGAGCTTCTGACTGCAGTGTTGTTAAAAAGTGTTTTCACATACCATGCGAAGTAGCTGCAAAAGCAGATTGTGAGTTTTTAGAAACATGATTCTTAGCAGATGAAATCTCAGCCAGTAGTAGGCAAGAGCCAAGAAGTAGGAGCATTATCACCATCAACCCTAATTTAGGAAAACATGCTTGAAAAAACTGCTCCAGCCAAATGTGTATAACATTTGGCTCCGACTGAAATCTCACCTAAACCAATATGTCACAGGCAAGGCAGGGTGGAACTGGAGATCCTTGGTCTGAAAACGACAGAGCTGGAGCTCCTCTCAGGCTGGCAGCCACCCTCAGGGCTCCAAGGGGGAGATGGTGTGAGCTGGGCTGGGCTGGGCTGAGCTGGGCTGAGCTGAGCTGAGCTGGGCTGGGCTGGGCTGAGCTGAGCTGGGCTGAGCTGGGCTGGGCTGAGCTGGGCTGGGCTGGGCTGAGCTGAGCTGGGCTGGGCTGAGCTGAGCTGAGCTGAGCTGGGCTGAGCTGGACTGAGATGGTGTGAGCTGAGCTGAGCTGAGGGCTCTGTGGGCCATGCAGGGCTCAGTTCTGCTCCAGGGCTCTCAGGCAGGCTGAGGGCTCTGGCTCTGCTCTGTCCCCCCAGCCCAGGAAGGGCTCTGCTCCCAAAGCTCCTGCTCTGCTGCAATCCTCCAGCCCAGCTCTGTGTCCTGCACCCTCGGAAGAGGCTGCCTTAGCTTAGGCTCTCCCATGGCTCCTTCTGGTTTCCAGCTCCAGCTCTGAGAGCTTCCAGCAGCTTTCATAGCTCCAGGACTAATTTAGATTTTTTTCGTGCTTTGCCACATTGCAGAGCAATTAAACATTAAACATCAGCAGTATGGCAAAGGCAAATCTACAGCTTCTGTCCTGGGGACAGGCAGCATTTCCCCACCATTCCAAGATGTTTAGCCATATGTGGCTCCTTCCCAGGAAAACAGGTCTCTGCTTCAGGTCACAGTGAGCAGGTCTGTGGGTTTCTGCCTGGGTAATCCCAGCAGCACACCCAGGCTGCTGCAATTCCCCTCCCCTGAGCGCTGGCACTTGGAAGCAGTGGGCCTGATGGAAAACACGTGGAGTTTCCCATTCCCTGCCACATTCCCTGTGTGCCCACGGGGCTGCTCTGCTCTGCCCAGAGCAAGGCAAGCTGGGTGTTCTACAGCCAGCAGCCACCCTGGGCAGGGAGGCATCCAGCAGGACAAGGCTGACAGGAGGGCAGGATGGATGGGATATTGGAAAGAAATCCTTCCCTGGCAGGGTGGGCAGGCCCTGGCACAGGTGCCCAGAGCAGCTGTGGCTGCCCCTGGATCCCTGGCAGTGCCCAGGGCTGGGCTGGAGCACCCTGGGAGGGTGGAAGGTGTCCCTGCCCTGGCAGAGGGGTGGAACGAGAAGAGCTTTAAGGTCCCTTCCAACCCAACCATTGCATCACTCTGGGCAGTACCTGGCTGGGGCAGGCTCTGCAGAAACCTCTCTCCTCCTGCCACTGCTGAAGTCTTTTGTTCTGCAATGTGCAGAGAAGCACTGGCTGCACCTGAGCCCCAGCCCCAGCTCAGTCCCAGCCCATCCCAGCCCTCTCTTTACACCCCACAGCTGCTCCTGCTCCATCTGACTGCCCCAAGGATAGACACAGGATTAACATGGCCATGGGGTCAGGGCCAAAATTATCCAAGGCAATAAAATCATTTTATGGCACAAAATTGTTTATGGCAATTCTTACTAAGGCAAGGACAGCTGGGTGTTCTACAGCCAGCAGCCACCCTGGGCAGGGAGGCATCCAGCAGGACAAGGCTGACAGGAGGGCAGGATGGATGGGATATTGGAAAGAAATCCTTCCCTGGCAGGGTGGGCAGGCCCTGGCACAGGTGCCCAGAGCAGCTGTGGCTGCCCCTGGATCCCTGGCAGTGCCCAGGGCTGGGCTGGAGCACCCTGGGAGGGTGGAAGGTGTCCCTGCCCTGGCAGAGGGGTGGAACGAGAAGAGCTTTAAGGTCCCTTCCAACCCAACCATTGCATCACTCTGGGCAATACCTGGCTGGGGCAGGCTCTGCAGAAACCTCTCTCCTCCTGCCACTGCTGAAGTCTTTTGTTCTGCAATGTGCAGAGAAGCACTGGCTGCACCTGAGCCCCAGCCCCAGCTCAGTCCCAGCCCATCCCAGCCCATCCAAGCCCTCTCTTTACACCCCACAGCTGCTGCTGCTCCATCTGACTGCCCCAAGGATAGACACAGGATTAACATGGCCATGGGGTCAGGGCCAAAATTATCCAAGGCAATAAAATCATTTTATGGCACAAAATTGTTTATGGCAATTCTTACCAACAATTATGCATGAGAATCACACACATATGGGGATCAGAGAATTTCAAACTTCACCTCCACCAGAACCATGGGCTAGTTACGTCAGTCTTTCATGTCTGGTTCTGCCTACCATTTTTGATTTAAAAATACATCATATCCATGTAGCTCAAAAGAACTGACAAATCAGGGCAGGAAGCAGGTTCTAAAGTGTTAATACATAGGGAGCTCTTTGTGACATATAATTATCAATTTGTGCAGTGACTGCATAATTAATATGTGGTCTCATCTCATTCTCTTTTAAATGTATTCCCACACTGCCTAGAAGTTGTTGGCTAATGAATTAAACAGTTTGATGTTGATGAATCACAATTTTGCCTATCAATATTAAAATATTGCCAGAGGTATGTTTTCAGTTTGGGTCATGAAAGTTTAAATTGTAATACTATAAGAAATGCAGCATCCTCTGTTCCCAAGCTTTGCTGCAAAATCAGAAGAGTCCAAGTTTTGTTTTCAGATTTGAGGGCTTTGAACTATCTTTATTTGCTTTCTTCCATTGAAGAAATGACAGGAACATAAGGTATCTTACAAAACTTCAGACTTATCAATTATAGCATCTAAAACAGAGAAATCCAGTTACTCGGGAAACCTCAACTCAAAACTAGCTTGTTCCTTGGACTATGATCAATGTGGTAAGTGAGACCAGATGGTGAACACTTTGAGAAGCCTCCATGCTCTGAAGAAGTGTTAATTACCTCCAGAGCTGCAGCAGAGGGATAATGGGGAAGAGCAGAGCCCAGCCCTGCTCCAAAGGGACGGGGAGCAAAGGGTGCCTTGGCAAGGGACTCAGAGGGCAGGGCTGGATGGGAGATTGGGAATTGGGAATCCTTCCCTGGCAGGGCGGGCAGGCCCTGGCACAGCGTGCCCAGAGCAGCTGTGGCTGCCCCTGGATCCCTGGAGTGCCCAAGGCCAGGTTGGACACTGGGGCTGGGAGCACCTGGGACAGCGGGAGGGGGTGGGACAGGAGGGCGTGTAAGGTCACTGTCAAACCAAACCATGATTCTGCAAAAAGCACCCCCACTCCAGCGTGGGGGAGTGGAGCCCTGCACATCTGCTCAACTCCCAGCTGTGGTCACCTGCAGGGACAGGATCCACAGCAGCCACCCCTCCTGCACTGCCCTGCCATGTCCCTGCTGTCTCTTTGCTCTAGTGCCTAATAAAGACATTTCTTGCACACCCACAAGTCACACAAGGTCACACAGAGCTTCTGAGGCTCGGTGGAGGGTGAAATGCCCAGGTAAAATCCACACGAGGCACAGGGCTGTGCTCAGAGCCCTTGGGAGGGAGGGGCAGGGCTGCACTGCAGAGCTCTGGGATAACAAATGTAGGATTGCAGCTGGCTGGACTCAGAGCGAGAGCCACATTCAGGGCAGGGGTGAAGGCAGGAAATCCATGGCAGCCAGGGAAACTGGCTCCCTGGAGATCTCAGCAGGCCCAGGCTGCAAGGGAAGATGGAGGAGTGGGAGTAGCTAACGGTACCTGGGGTGAGAAAAAGATGATGTAGGAGAGCTGAGATTCCCTCCTGGTTCTGTGGCCACTGGGGCACAGACCTGGCTGAGGGTCGATATTCCACATGATCAGTCCCCCAAAAGGCTTGTGGATCTGTGCCTCATTTCATGGAATAAAGAAAAAAGAAAACGAGCCCCAAGACAAGACAAAGGATGTTGAGAGCATCGTCTCTGCCTCTCAGAGCAGCGCTGACGCTGTGTCAGATGGAAACTTCCCAGAGGTATGAAATGAACAGCCCAAAAGCGAGCCCAAGGTAAAGCAGATTGCAATTGCACAGCAGTGAGATTTTGCTGTTTCACTATGGATTTCCTGTAGGGGAAAAGAAACACAGAACACAACAGTTAGCACAAATAAACCACGGGCAATAACCATGAGCTCTGAGGACTCAGCAGCCCCCACAGCCCGAGCTCTGGCGGTGCCGTGATGCCGCGCCAAGGGCGGCCCAGGGCACGTCCAGGTGCAGGTCAGACACCGACTGCTCGTGCAGATCCATCAGCTGACAGCTCACAGCCAGCCCCCAGGGAACCAGGAGGCTCCTTGCAAAGGTTTAAGACAGAAAGTGAAGCGTTACTTGGGTTATTTTACAAGCAAAAAGAATGAACCTTAGAAGCAAGCGTGATGAGAGCTCTGCTGCTTCGGTAATTTCACAGCTGAAAAGGTCACCTTGCAGAAAAGCCAGTTCTTTTAAAAACTCCTTCAGAGGTGAGTCTGGAGCGAGTGCCCAAGGAAAGTGGTTGTTAATGTACACTTAACCTCTGCACAGCTGAGAGGTAATACCTGAGAGCAGCTGCACCACCAGCAGCCTTAAAAACATCAATTCAACTCCACAAAATGTCACTTCAAACTGGAACAGTCCCATCAGCACCGCTGGGGCTGCAAAACTGGCCCAAAAGCTGGAAAAGGAAAAGCTCTCCAGGAAGCCTGAATGTTTTGCAAGGGCTAGCAAGAGGCAGGACAAGGGGAATTAGCTCTAAGCTGAAAGAGAGGAGATTTAGATGGGATATTGGGAAGAAATTCTTCTCTGGGAGGGTGGGGAGGCCCTGGCACAGGGTGCCCAGGGAAGTGTGGCAGCCCCATCTCTGGAAGTGCCCAAGGCCAGGCTGGACAGGATTTGAAGCAGCCTGGGATAGTGGAAAGTGTCCCTGCCAGGGCTGGGGCTGGAGCAGGATGAGCTGTAAGGTCCCTTCCAACCCAAACTCTCCTGTGATTCTATGATTTGGAAGACTCCTCGTTTCCCAAACCTGGTTCTCTCTCCTGACACCGTAAGGCAGAGAAAGCTCCCTGCTTGCACCTCCCAACACCCAGAGGAGCCGAGGCCCCTCAGCACAAGTGTGTGTGCTGTTTTCCACCTGATTCCAGCACCAGCCCAGCCCTGCACGAGGCTCTGCTGCCTCCACTGCCCCCAGGAAATGAGGAGTTCAGATGGCAGAGAGGATGGCAATGATCTCTACAGCTTCTGCAAGTCAGGAAACACCAACAACTGCAAGGAAAATCAGAGCCCAGGGGCCACGTCAGCCCTGCACGCTGGCATCAGAGGGCTCTGGGGCAGGGACACTGCAGCCCTGGGCACTGCTGATGGGAGCTGCTGCAGAGCCACCCTCGGGGAGGAGACATCACCCGTGCCAGGGCCGGGAGAGACTGGAGAGATCACCCGTGCCAGGGCCGGGAGAGACTGGAGAGATCACCCGTGCCAGGGCCGGGAGAGACTGGAGAGATCACCCGTGCCAGGGCCGGGAGAGACTGGAGAGATCACCCGTGCCAGGGCCGGGAGAGACTGGAGAGATCACCCGTGCCAGGGCCGGGAGAGACTGGAGAGATCACCCGTGCCAGGGCCGGGAGAGACTGGAGAGATCACCCGTGCCAGGGCCGGGAGAGACTGGAGAGATCACCCGTGCCAGGGCCGGGAGAGACTGGAGAGATCACCCGTGCCAGGGCCGGGAGAGACTGGAGAGATCACCCGTGCCAGGGCCGGGAGAGACTGGAGAGATCACCCGTGCCAGGGCCGGGAGAGACTGGAGAGATCACCCGTGCCAGGGCCGGGAGAGACTGGAGAGATCACCCGTGCCAGGGCCGGGAGAGACTGGAGAGATCACCCGTGCCAGGGCCGGGAGAGACTGGAGAGATCACCCGTGCCAGGGCCGGGAGAGACTGGAGAGATCACCCGTGCCAGGGCCGGGAGAGACTGGAGAGATCACCCGTGCCAGGGCCGGGAGAGACTGGAGAGATCACCCGTGCCAGGGCCGGGAGAGACTGGAGAGATCACCCGTGCCAGGGCCGGGAGAGACTGGAGAGATCACCCGTGCCAGGGCCGGGAGAGACTGGAGAGATCACCCGTGCCAGGGCCGGGAGAGACTGGAGAGATCACCCGTGCCAGGGCCGGGAGAGACTGGAGAGATCACCCGTGCCAGGGCCGGGAGAGACTGGAGAGATCACCCGTGCCAGGGCCGGGAGAGGCAGGAGAGAACACCCGTTCCAGGGCCGGGAGAGACTGGAGAGATCACCCGTGCCATGATCAGGAGAGACAGGAGAGGACACCCGTGCCAGGGCCAGGAGAGACAGGAGAGAACACCCGTGCCAGAGCCGGGAGAGGCAGGAGAGATCACCCGTGCCAGGGCCAGGAGAGACAGGAGAGAACACCCGTGCCAGGGCCGGGAGAGGCAGGAGAGAACACTCGTGCCAGGGCCGGGAGAGGCTGCTCCAGCCTCCAGCTCGGTGCTGCTCCCAGGGACACCCTCCAAGCCCAGCTCCCGAGGCAGAGCCCGTTTCGTGCTGGGAGCAGCAGCAGGAGAGCTGCATCTCTGGACGAGCAGAGGGAGGAAATGCTGGTGCCTCATGCACTGGAGAGCCTTTGTCATGGGCACCCCAGGTGTGCATCTTGTCAGTCCTGTCCCCTGGCAGGGTAGGTGTTCTCCTAAAGCCCTAGAGCTAAGATTTCCCGCATAATTCATCACACAAGGAATTTTACCAGTCACAAATGAGTGATAACTGAACAGTTTGTCCTGATGCACATTTCAGCTATCATTCAAAGAAATCATCAGTACTAATGCTATTGGTCACTTCACCCAAGGAGTGAGGGGAATGGTGAAAAGCAAAGTACAGATTCCTCTACTGGCGTTCCATAGGGTCTCAGAACTATTAATTTTGGGAAAAGGCCTCTAAGGTTACCAAGTCCAACCATCAACACAGCACCACCACCACATTCACCACCAAACCATGTCTCAAATTTGAGTCCCAACGGCTCTGAACCCCACAGAAATAACATCCCAGCCATCCATCTGGCCCTGTGTGTGCTATCCTGCCTGAGTTTGTCAGCTTTCAGCCATCACTGACTGGCTTTTCTAGGCTTTATTTCTGCTGGATTAAAAGAGCTGTTAGAAGCTGTTTGTATTTCTGGCTGCCAGCTCTGCAAACCTCTCCAAGGCTCTGACAACTGAGCCAAGTCTTTTCCTGGGACTAGGGGAAGCATGAGCTCCAAATAATAGACTTCATATGCTAAACTTAATCTTCAGTGACACCTGTGCAAACAAAATGCCTTTGAAGGCATTGCTGAAGTATAATTGACCAGCCACATGAGCAGAAACCCCTGGAGATGCAGGAGACAGCCTGCTGCTCCCACAGTGTCAGGGCTGCAGGAGGAAAAAGGAGCTCAGACAGGTTCTGTGTCACTCAGACATTGGGACACTCCTCACAGGAAATAAATTTCTCTAAAAAATGTCCTTCTAGCATGCAATTCCCTGATCAAGGGGTGATCCACAGCCAACAAGATGTGTGACTAGCACCTGAGCATGAGGGCTGCACAAGGATGGTGCAGCAGCATCACCCCTCTGTAGAAGCAAGGGGACAGGATCCCATGGAAGGCCCTGCCAGGGAAATTGCCAACTCTTCTCACACCAGTTTGGGCCTGGCAGCTGGCAGACAAACCCCACCAGTCCCAGCGTGCCCCCAGTGGGTCTCACAACTCACAAGCAGCATCACTCCAGCACAGGAGGCATCTGTCCCACCCTGGATCCCAGGCACTTACCAGGAAAGTGTAGCGTGGCCAATTATTTTGTGGCTGTGACTGTGTGAAACACTGTTTAATTGACAAATTGACCAGAAAAATAAGCAAGGAAATTGCCCCCTCCCCACACATCCAAGCACCAGCTTGAGCTCTCCTGCAGCAGGGAGAGGAGCCTTTGAACAGAGACTGAAGTGACACCTGGACCTAGGAGAAATCTTAATTGGATAGAAGAAAAGATTTTGTATATTCAGCGTAAAGGAGACTAAGCCACTTAGAAAAGGATCAAACAAATCCTCTGATGTGGGTCGGTATCATTTGATCAGCCCTCAGGGCCTTGAAAGTGAGCAGAGATTTCCCCTTTGGCTGGGGAAGGAGGTGAGGCAGGGACACGGCAGGGACACGGCAGGGACACGGCAGCTCTGGAGTGAGGGGACAGCATCATTGCCACGGCAGGAACTGCCAGCCTCTCTGCAAACCATCCAGCAAAGGGTCCCTGGGCTGGGATCCACGAACAGATGTGCTGCTGCCGTGGTGGAGGGGCCTGCTGTCACTGCTGTCACTGCTGTCAGCAGTGTCACTGGAGTCACTGGAGTCACTGGAGTCACTGCTGTCACTGCTGCCAGTGGTGTCACTGCTGTCACTGCTGTCACTGCTGCCAGTGGTGTCACTGCTGTCAGTGGTGTCACTGCTGTCATTGCTCTCACCTTGTGTCACTGCTGTCACTGCTGTCACTGGAGTCACTGCTGTCACTGGTGTCACTGCTTTCAGTGATGTCACTGCTGTCACTGCTGTCACGAGTCACTGCTGTCATTGGAGTCAGTGGTGTCACTGATGTCACTGCTGTCACTGGTGTCACTGCTGTCACTGCTGTCACTGGAGTCACTGCTGCCACTGATGTCACTGCTGTCACTGCTGTCACTGCTGTCCCTGTTGTCACCAGCCCAGGGCACTGCTCCTCCCTTTCCTGACCCAGATGGAGGAGGAGGAGGAGGAGCCCTGCTCTGCCTGTGCAGAAGGCAGTGAGTGCTGTCCTGAGCCAGAGGCAGTTTTTGGTGGGCACCACCCGCTCAGGCCCTGCTGGGAGACACCACGGAGCATTCCTGCCCTGCAGGACAGACACAGCCTTGCCCCGCAGAGCTCAGCCTGTTTATTGATTTCCTTTCATCCAGGCAGGGTTTGCAGCCTGGCAGCTCAGCACAGCCTGTTCCAGCAGTGCCCCAGTCCCTGCCCAGGGCCAGGCCCTCTCCAGGATCAGCACTGGTTGCCCAGATGGCCAGAGAGTGAGCAGGGCTTTGCAAACTCCCACACAAGCACAGGGCATGCCCTGGACAGGGCAGGGCTCACTGCTGTGCCTCACACAGGGCTCCAGCCCAGCATCCCTGTGGGAACAACCTGCAGAGCCACGTTCTGTGCCAGCCATCCTCACCATCATCCCTCCAGGAGCTGCTGGCAGAGCCAGAGCAGTGAGAGGGGACCAGAGCAGAGCTCAGACCAGCAGGGCAGCGCTGGTGACATTGCTGTGGGACACAGCCACCCTCCCATGGCCCACAGGACCCTCACACAGACCCCTAGGGCCCTTTCTCCATGGCAAAGGCAGCCTGGGCAGGCTCACAGGGCTCAGCAGAGATTTCCCACCCGACCTGTGCTCCCCCCTGTGCCAAGGTCCCAATAAAGCAGTTAATTTCCCAGAAATGCTCCAGTTTGTGTGTCTGTGCAGGTCATGTGCCATTGTGGTGACAGATCAATCTGGAAGCTTTCCCAAGAGACAGAGGAAAGGCTTTTCCCTCTTACTAACAGCAAGGAGACACTGGCACAGGAGGTACCAAAGCAGTGCCAGGCATCCAAATCAAGTGGAGCCCAGTTAGTCATTACTCTTTAAAACAAACTGCAAAGTTTCTTTTTAATTGAGATAGAACTTCAATTTCTGCAAAGCAGGTGTCCTCACATCGCAGCAAAGGCCACTTCTAGAGGTGAACAGAACTGCTCTGGCAGGAGGGAGGCCAGGGCTCACCTCTGCACTTGAGCACAGAGTAAAGCTGGTGACAAGTGTCAGATCTGCTGTCAGAGATGTTTCAAAAAAAAAAAACAAAACAGGATTCTGGCCACCCTGAGATGTCAGTTTGCCCAGGCTGGGCCAGTGCTCTACTTTGTCAGTGAGCCAAGGTGGACAAAGGGACCTGAGGCTCAAGTAAAGTCCTTTTTGGCTCAGAGGTGGGACCTGCAAGGCACCAGCAGCACCAGAAAAATCCCCACACTAAAGGTTAAGCAGAGTCTTGGCACAGCCAGGGAGCTGCTCCTTCTGCCCCTTTTATTTTATTCCATTCCCCATCCTGATCACTCCACAGTCACTCGAGGTAAACAGCCCCACCAGCACGCCCAGAGCAGGGCAGGGGGAGCACAGCTCCCCACAGGCCAGCCCATAAATTCATTTATCCTCCCTTTGCTTGGGACCAGAGCTCTGCTGTTTCCCTGTGCTCTCGACAGACGTGGGGAGCACTGATCCGTGTCAGTCTGGTGCAGTCTGATCACAGGTTTTACATCAACAGGAGTGGAAAGTTTTAAAGGATTTGCAAAGCATTGGTTCAGTGGCTGTGTCTGCTTCTTACATGTTCTCTGCTTTGCATTTGTTTTCCAATCAAAAAACCTTCAACAAAAACAGGGTGAAACACCCTCAAATGACAAATTACTTTTCTAAGCTCTTAGTCTTTACTTAAGTCAATGTAAATCAGGTACTGAATATGATTATTCATACCCTTAAAATGTGCTGTATTTTAAATCTTTTTTTCACTGAAATGCCAACAAGAAGGAAAAAAAAGTGCCATCTCAAAGAGCTGTGCCCCCGGTACAGCTGCCTCACCAGCCTCTGAAACAAGTTTCAGTTTTTGTTTGTTTATTCCATGAGTACAAACTTGCATTAATGTTTACAAAATACTTTCAGTGCAGGGTGTGTGGATTGCAAAGCTGCTGCGGACTGCAGGGAATTGTCCTTCCAAGGAATGCTGGGGCCACGCATCTGGAGGGTCCCCAAGGGCCAGAGGAGGTTGTTATCCCCAAGAGGAGTCAGAGGACCAGCCCCAGTGCAGCGGGTGACAGCAGGGACAGCTCTCACCTCCAGCAGCAGGAGCAGTGCAGGAGTGCCATACAGCAGCCTGGATCTGCACTGAGGATGTCTGGCAGGCTACAGTCACTTTCCCTGCCTGAAAATCCTCATCTTTTCCAATAACAGCAGAGTTTCCTCAGTAAGGAACTCAAGGACAATTGGCTGGACTCATCCAGTGAAACCCAAGACAGCTCAGAGGAAGTGTTGTGGCTTGCCATAGGAACACATCCCGGGATTTGTCACACTCCAGGGTGAGGGGCAGTGTGAGGGCCGGGGGTGCTGCTGCTCCCACGAGTGTTTCACCAGCCCCTGAACTGAGAGCAGCAGTTGTGATTAGTCCAGTTACAGCAACACTACATTTACTCTGCACACTAGTTAACCATCATTTAAAAGTCATTAAAAACACATCTAAAAATCTCCCTAGGTTAATTCCCTGGTGTTTCTGGAAGCAGGAGCTCCTGGAGCTGGGCCCACGGGGACTGAGGGTGCTGACCCCCTCCTGCACTGCCTCTCCAGTCACACTGGGATGGACTGGGGGTCACAGAGGGGTCCCAGCGCTCAGCAGAGCTCCTCATTAGCACCAGCAAGTCTTTCATTAAAGGCAGTTAAGCTACAGCCAGAACAAACCCTGGCAGCAGGGGCTGCCCCAGTGCAAGGCTCTGCCCCAGCTCAGAGCTGACCCTGGGCTGAGCCCTCCTGACGGGCAGGAGCCCCCAGTGCCCTCCTAGCAACAGCAGCATTAAAACTGATGCGATGCTGGGTGCTTCATCTGGTGAGCAAAAGTGTCCAAAGCAGTTGAGCCATTATGAAACACCGGGGAAGAAGCTCAGGGAGCAGGAGCATCCTGGAAGCAAGGGCCAGAGGTGCCGGCTGGCCCAGGGCCATGCCCACCATCCCATGCTGGCTTTGCTGGGATCAGAAGTGACCTCACAGGGCCCTGCTCCCCTGGGACACTGCTGGGAGCTCTGGTGTGAGGACAGACCCTTCCAGCTCCCCGGATCTGCTCCTCAGCAGTGAGAGCAGAGCGGGACAGAGCAGAGGTGTCCCCTTCTCACTGCACACCCCCTGGCACACCCCCTGGCACTCGGGGCGAGGCTGGGACAGCACAGGGCACAGGATGGCCCTGGCTGGCAGCAGGGCCCTGCTCTCTGGCTTTACCCACCCCTGATGGTGGAGAACAGTCACACAGCCCCGGGTGGGCAGCAGGAGCTCCCCCGGTGCTGCAGGGCCACCTCTCACCCCTGAGCTCACGGCTGCAAGCAGGAAGAGCTCCCCTTGCTTTGGAGCCTTCAAAATGCAGCACATTCACAGCTTTGGCCCCACTGCCTCGGCAGCAGATTTTCAAAGGACACACTTTGTGCAAAACAACTTGTCACATCCCAGCAGAGCCTTCAGAGGCGCCCAGAGGAGCCTGCTCCAGTCCCAGCTCCAGCTGCCAGCCTGGCTCTGGGCTACCCACAAATACAGGGGCAAATTCAAATTTCGTCTTTTAAGAAATTCTTACTGTCTTGTACCATTGATATCAAAGCAACTGGATGCAAATTTGATACTCAGTACGTATTTTCTTATAGAAAACAACTCCAAAGGGATGACTAAATTACTTCTCATTCCAGCTTGGATTTATGATTTTCTCAACTATCACATGGATGATATCACATGGAAGCATTTTTTCTCCCCTTTCCAAGGTCAGGAAACTTCCTTAGCCTAAGTTTATGGGCAAACAGCCAAGAATGCAGCATTTTCAGTGTTTTACAGCAAAATGTCCTTAACAAACAGCAGGACTGCCCAGAGTGTCTGAGCAGAACTGAAAGGAGAACACTGAAGCGATTCATCACAATCAGTTTGCAGCTCAGGACATTTGATCCACGGCCTCGTGAGGCTGCAGACCAGTGGATAACCCCGGCACTGCTTCCCCACAGCCCTGCACCAAGGATGCCTTGGTGCTCCCTCTGCGCTCACCTGCCCTGACACTGGCTCCTGGAAACCTGGGGTTCATTTCTTGGACTCGAATGCAGCAGGAAGGGTCGGAGCTGTGCAGAGTGACAGCTCCAGCAGCCACGGCCTGGCTCGTCCCTGTGTTGGAGCACTGAAACAAACCAATGCCCACCTCAGGAAGGATGAGCAGCGGCTGCTGAGCCAGCCCCAGCAGCCAGGCTGCGCTCCCTGCCAGGTCCTGCTGCTCAGGCTGCCCAGGCTCCAGCCGGGATCCGCAGGGCCCTCAGTGACACTGACCGGGCAGGTGGCACTCGCGGCACCCGCAGGGTTGCTCTCTCCCATCACCGTTTTTGGCAGCTCTGAGTCTCCTCTCCCCAGGACAGGAACACCTCACGCCCCTCAGTGGAACTGCCAAAGGAAAGCCTCGCACAGACAAGCCTTTCAGAGGTGATTTGTTTCCTTGACACGTTTGGAGGGGGAAAATATATTTGAAATTACTTTGGTATTGGCAAGAACACTAGTGGGAAATGTGTGAGAATTCAAGAAGGTCCAGCCAGAAAAGGAGAAAAAGCAAGATCTTTAAAAAAATACAAAACCAAAACCAAAATAAACAAAAAGCTCTCATAACAACAACAAAAACCTAAAGCAAAGTAAAATCAAAATACCCCCCAAAAAACCAAAACAAAACCTAACCAACCAAAACACACCAGCACTCTAAGGGCGCTGCTAAAATGCACATTCTTTCTCATGCAAATCTTCCCTTTTCACCGCTTCATTGATCCTGAATAGGGGTAAAGACAAATTACACCAAGATAAAGCAAAGGCAGAGATACTAGATAGCCAAAAGTAAACAAACTTTTTTTTGGGGGGGGGTGGGGGGAAACCAAAAAACAAATAGGTGAGATGAAAAGGAGCCGTCAGAGACAATTTCTTTGCTCACGTCAGTTACACTCTTGTAGCTGTGCAAAAGATAATTTGGGAAGCAGAAGGAAACGCCGGCTCCCCCCACCCCGTCACTCCCTGAATTGACTCTCGCACACCCTGAGGCACGCAGCCAGCAATTAATCACCCCGCTAATCACCCTGCACGCTCGGGCCGGGTCTGGCCGGGCTCGGGGGACCGAGACCCCCACAGCCCTCCCACCCTGCCCCGACACCCCCAGCCCGTCCCGCGCTCCTCGGGGCTCCGCTGTGCTCCTGAGCACCCAGCTGTGCACAGCTGCAAGTGAAGTGCTATCACACACCCAGTGGGACAAAGATAATGAAGATTTAATGGAAAACCATGTTAAAAGTGTTGCGGGTTCCCTTCCCCTCCCCTTTTTTTCTTCCTTCAAAGCATCAGTACATGCTTGGGAACTAGAAAGGTTTGCCCGGATCAGATCAGGGCTGGGTTTTATTATTTCACAATGCAAAGATTAAATCTAATAGGAGGGAAAAAAAAAAAAAAAAAAAAAAAAAAAAAAAAAAAAAAAAACCAAAACAAAACCCAAAACAACCACAAAACAAAAACAACAACAAAAAACCCATAAACCATTTCTTACTGCATCCCTAGTTCCTCTAAATAAAAATAAAAAAATTTAAAAATAAAAAATTACCGACATAGAAACCTCTGCTCAGCTCTGTTCCACTCCTTTCTTAAATTACCTTGTGGTTTTTGGTTTTGTTCAGGAATTGTGGGGGTTTAGGTTTTCCAAAGGCCCCCTCCATCCCAGCCAGCTGAGGAGAGGAAGGGCAGAAGGCAGGATCCTGGGGCTGGGGGTGCCCTGCCAGTACAAGGTCCTGGCAGAGCTGGGATGTGACAGCCTGAGATTTTTCCTGAGGCACTGGCCCAGGGGAGAGAAGTTAACAGAGAGTTTGTTAACAGAGAGACCCTGGGCAGCTGCACTGTGAGCCTGCTGAGAGGCAGCAAACCCTGACACTGCATGGAGCACCCACCCAGCACCAGCTGCTGTGGGCCATCCACCACTGCCAGTGCTGCTGTGAATGGCAAATTTCAGGAATTACAGGATTAAATTATAGCTATTACAAATCAAATCAATTATCAAATTACAGGGATTTTATCCTAAGTCGCTGAGCCTCGCTCCACGCCACAAATTCACTTGATGTGAAGCAGAAGGAAAGCGCCTGAAGACCTGCAGATGCCTTTGGAGCAGATTCCCACAGAGCCTGCCAAGGACAGTGGGCTGGCTCTGCGGTTGGTGTTGCCATCAGAACCAAGTGCAGAGGGGCTGGGGCAGAGCAGCCCCTCCCAGGGGAGCGGGCACACCCCAGCCTGGCACCCATGGGGGCACAGCCAGCACAGCCAGCAGGGGTGGCTTCTGGGCACGGCTTGTGTGCAGCCACCACGGCAGCACAGCCCCGTGCAGCTCAGCCAGTCCCCAAAAACCATCTCCACGGAGAGGGACAAACCCAGAGCCCAGGAGCCAGCTGTCTGCAGAAGTCCAGCAGCTGGGAGCCGCCAGTGTGGGGACAAGTCCAACAGCAGAATGTCACAGGCTCTCACACAATTGTAACTGAGGCTTCATTGTGTCATAAAAGGGGCTCCAGGACACACATCCAGCCCTTGAAGGGTTTCCCGGGATGATTTCCTTACGCTTGTAGTCACTGCTGGCATCTTCTAAACCAGCCCAAGGTGGCATATTGCAACTGGAAGAATGAAATGCAAAGAGGGTATCGTGTGCCTGGTGCACAGAATCATGGAATGGTTTGGGCTGGAGACCTCTGGGATGCCTGGGCAAGGGGGACTTGTTTTACTATTCCATGAGTGTCTGTGCACATCTGACTTACACAGAGAAAACTCCCGTTCCTTGAGCAGCTGAACTTCCCTCTTCCACACAATTCCACAAAAGGGCTCGCCAGTGTGATTTAAGACTCCTTTCCCCCAGATGCCCCTCAAGGAATCTTTGCAGATGACAGAGTGGGAAAGGAGGCTTCATCCACTGACTTCTCCTTCTTCTGTGTTCTGGGCAAAACGGCTGCTTGGAAAGAGAAAAGGCAAATGCAACGGGCTATGGATGTGAGAGCCCTCCAGCTCATTTGGTTTCCTTCCAAAATCAGAAGACTTCTGTTTAGAGAGAAGCACTTTGTCTTACCACAGAATCACAGGAAACGTCCTTGGAGCGCCTCACCTAAAAAAGTTCTGTGCCATTCCCAGCAGTCTCCCTGAGAGAACTTTCCCAGGTACACAACAGACCCTGGGAGTGAGCAGCCCCGCGCTCTGCCGGCCCTGCTCCAGGCCCTGCTGCCGGCCCTGCAGAGTGTTCTGGGGTAGTTTTTGTTTTATTAGCTTTATTTATTTATTTATTTATTTATTAAAAATACTTATTGTTGAATTTGTAATGTTGTCATTTCCATATGCTGTCTTTTTGTCCCTGCCCTTTTCCCAGGACTTTCCCTACTCCTCCTTTTATTAAATGTCAGTCTTTCCCCAAACCTGCCTACCCCCCTGGAAGCTCCTCTGTCAGTTTTGTATTTCCCCAAACCTTATTAGCTCTCTGGAGTTGTTTTTTGCCCTTGAAATTGTTCATTGGTTAATACATTGTATTGCCCGCCTGGTTTCTCACGCCTGGTTCTCCCGATTAGATGAACGTTGTATCCTCCCCGGAGATGTATTGCCTCAGTTCGGTGCCCGGGGACCCTGAGGAGGGGAAGTTTTGACATGTGACAAAGTTACTCCAGGACCCGCGGCGCTGCTGTTTTGTTTCACACTGCGCCGTCACTGGTAGCGGGGATTTAGCGGAGCTCGGGGGCGGGGGACTGTCCCCTCCTGTCACCATCCAGCCGGGAGCCAGCGACAGCAGAGCCCCCGCGGCACAGAACAGCCGTGCGGGCCGAGCAGCGCCCCCGCACTGCTGCATCCATCCTGCAGCCACCCTGCACCCACCCTGCATCCACCCTGCCTCCATCCTGCACCCATCCTGCATCCATCCTGCATCCATCCTGCACCCACCCTGCATCCATCCTGCATCCATCCTGCACCCATCCTGCATCCACCCTGCATCCATCCTGCACCCACCCTGCATCCACCCTGCATCCATCCTGCATCCATCCTGCACCCACCCTGCATCCATCCTGCATCCATCCTGCACCCATCCTGCACCCACCCTGCATCCACCCTGCACCCATCCTGCATCCATCCGGCACCCACCCTGCATCCATCCTGCATCCATCCTGCACCCACCCTGCATCCACCCTGCACCCATCCTGCATCCATCCTGCACCCATCCTGCACCCATCCTGCACCCATCCTGCATCCATCCTGCATCCATCCTGCATCCACCCTGCATCTATCCTGCATCCATCCTGCATCCACCCTGCACCCACCCGCCCTGCCCTGCCCAGCACACCTGCCCCCTCCCTGCCCAGCACTCCCAGGGCAGCAACCCGGACCTGGCACACCCTGACCACAGGAGCAGGGCCTCCTCTCTCCACTGACATGATCACTATATCTTATTTGAGCACCTACATTCAGATCTCTGATCAGCCTGGAAAGAAACAGAAGATCTACCATTAACTACAGCAACAGGAATTAGAGATAAGTAAGTTTTTTACAATGAAGGTGGAGATGCCCTGGCACAGGTGCCCAGAGCAGCTGTGACTGCCCCTGGATCCCTGGCAGTGCCCAAGGCCAGGCTGGACACTGGGGCTGGAGCAGCCTGGGACAGTGGGATGTGTCCCTGCCGTGGCAGGCCTGGGATGAGATGAGCTCTAAGGTCCCTTCCAACCCAAACCCTCTGTGATTCCATGAACACAGCCTTTGCCATCAGCTGCGATCGATGATGAACCAGGAGGTCCCCTCTGAACCCCAGCACCCTCCTCCCTGCACTACTCAGGACAGCCTTTGCCCTAGGGAGAGGGGAGCAAGTGCCAAGGCTGCCAGGAGTCTGGATACAGGGCAGGTGCTTCCCTCACCACAGACCGCCTGCCTCTGGCAATGTCAGTGCACGATTAATAACCTTCCTCTGTGTCCAAATGAGAAACAGAATCCCAGCTCTCCTATATTGCAGGAATTTTTTTAAGCTCAGTTTATTGCAACCTGTCAAGATGCTCTTTGCAATTTGTACCCTGCTGCATCACTCCAAAGCACAACCAGCAGCCTCTCAGCCAAGCTCAACCAGTTATTTGTTCAGTTAATGTGAGGCAGTAATGGGGACAGAAAGGACACTTGTGCACCACATTTATCTACTACATCAGCAAAAATACACAGGCAGATCTCAACCCTGTTTGAGAAGCAGTACTGAGACTGCACACAGCTCCTGAGAGAAGTTGATCCAGCACAAGTAACCATGCAGCATGTATTCAAATAGCAGTGTTCCCCCTATGCTTCTGCAGCACCATTTTTCACCAGACACCTCTTATTGCAGTGTCAGACACAGTCACTGTGTAATGAGTTCAAATCCCCGCAGCACTCTGCTGGCCCAGCCCTGTGGGGCATCCCACGGGGACTGTCACCACCCCAAGAGCACACTGCTCCCCAGCTGCCCCCCTTCTCTGCTCCTGTGAATTATGTGGTGACCAGATGAGCCCCGACCTTCAGGTCAGCCTGAGCCCAGGTTTGGATGGGTTACAGTAAGAAGCCTCCTGGAAAAGCTACAACTGACTCTTTTTTCTTTCACAAATGGCTTTTATTGTACCTGCAAAATAAATGTTCTCTAAGGGTTTGCCTTCCACCTTCTCACCTCCTGTAAGGGGTTTCAACTCTATAAAAACACTAGGTAAATATACTTGACTTTAAATTTTCTCTGGTTTCAGTGCACAACAAACAACACACTTGCAGGGAAGATGTTCCCTTGGAGGCTGATCACACACACACATCCCCACCTCCCTGTGCGGGCCCCCCTGCACACGGCAGAGCCACCCTCCAACACCAGCTGCCATCCCTCCCTGACACAGCAAAACTGCTGCAGGGCCCTCAGCCCCTGCCCCGAAGGAGAGGCCATCCTAGCCAGGCTCTAGCACAACTTTCTCTTCTCACAGCTGCCCTTTCATCCCAGCAAAGCAGGCACATCACTGCCTGTCACTGGGGTGGGCTCACCCTGCTGCCACACCCGGAGCAGCTTCACCCCAAAACCCAGGAGCAGCCCCTGCTCCCTCCCTGCTTCCCCAGCAGCCCTGGCTCTGGGCTGCTCTTGGGGGGCAGCTGGCTCCAGCAGCCTCCTGCCCTGCTCCTGGGCTGCTCCAGGCTCCGTCACCCTGTGGGGCACAGGAGCAGGGGACACTTGGAGAGGAAGGAGAGGCTGTTTGGTGTCTGGCAGGTAGCTCCAGTGCCCCCCGAGCTCACCCTGGCAGTGCCAGCTCCCCAAGGCAGTGCCATCCCCTCCTCTGTGGGTTTGGGTGAACCCCCCTTGCCTCGCTCCACACTGAATCCCAGAATCATGAACTGCCTGGGAGGGACCCCAGGGGTCCCTGCCCTGGTCCCTGCTCGGAGCAGGGCCAGCCCTGGGCTCAGGCCAGGTCACTCAGGGCTTCACCCCTTGGCTCCCACAGACCTCCATGGACAGATGTGCCACACGCTGTCCTCCCTGCCTAGGGACACACACTGTCCTCCCTCCCAACATCCAGCCTGAGCCACTTGGCCAGCAGCTGCAGGGGCAGCAGGACCAGGGTCCTACCTCTCCCCTGTCCCTTCAGCAGCCCTGGCACAAAATGCTAAGGCACAAAAAACTGTTCATCTCCCTAATGTTCAGGGAAGGTTTCAGCCCAACAGTGAATTACCCACATTGTCCCTCTGAGACAGGGACAGGACATCAGCCCAGACACAGATTGCATTCCATCCATTTCAAATTTCAGTAGGGCTGTAGGTCTTTACGAGTCAGAACATTTTTCAGGGATGAACACTCCTAAATAATGAAGATGAATATGAGGCCACTTTGAATGAATGAGTGTTTCTGAGCACTGCAATTACTGCCCCTCAGCAGCATGAGCTCAGATGCAGCAGTGCACATTGCAACCTGAAATCCTTCTGCAGGACTGTGCTATTTCCAGTGTAACTGGGAAAAGGGACTGCTGTGCCACTAGGCAGACAGCAGTGTGGTGGCATCTTCCTTATCTCCCCCAGCTTTTCCTGCCTGGTAGCCAGGGAAAGTCTCTTTGAGGAGACTGACAATGTCAGTCCTATGGCGTGTGCCAACGCCCAACCAGCCCTGCTCCAGTCCTGTGCTCAGAGGATTTATGGAAAAAAATTACAGGAAACTGTGCTCCCTTAAAGGGTGACCCACCATCAAACACTTTTTCTCACTGGCTCAAAACTCCTCACGTGTCTGTGCCAGGGGACACCTGGGGGTCCTGCCTTGCCTTGCCTGTGCCCCTCCTGGGCACCATACAAGCAGGCACAATCTACTGTGGATTCCCAGGGTTTTTTTCCCAAATCTGACTCACAACTGCAGTGCATTTTGCCCCATGAAAGCCAAATTTCCAGTTAACATCAAACAGACACATGGAACTTATCCTGACAATTAATTAAAAGGATACAGAAAGGAATCAGCAAGGGGAAAGTAGCTCTGCTCTGTGCATGGAAGCCTGAAATTGGAGCTGCTGAATGAGGGGCATAACATGACAGTAATGTGGGATGAGATTCCAGGCATGGATGTGTCTGTGCAGCTGGAACCTGGAGCATGTTGGTGTCACAAGGGCTGGGGCAGAGCTGAGTGCAGGATGCCAGAAGGAAGCAGCAGCCTCTGCTTCTCCTGCACCCCCAGAGCTGGGCCAGGTGTGCTCTGCCCAGCTGCTTTGCAGACCCCACCTTGCTCCAGGAAAGGTCACTTGTCCTGAACTTCACTGGGGAGCCACTGCAGTGTGCAGAGAGAGAGGGGATGGCTCCGTGGACTCAACACCCACTGAATTTTTATTGAAGGGTAGTTTATCTGGGGCTCAACCTCTTCCAGAATTTAAACCCCATTTGCTCTGCACAGCAAGGAAAGGGAAGAGCAATACCTGCTGTTACTATAATCCACAAGAAACCCAGGCTGTGTGCGGTGCCTGAAGCATCACTGCTCAGGCTTTGTGAGGAAAAGAGCAATGATCCAGTCCTGAGCAAAGCCTTGGCTTTTCCCCTTGAAGTGCCCACTCAGCTTGGCATTCCCTGCACTGGATGAATCATGGAGCACCTGCCCCAGCCTCTGTGGGGCCACACCAGCACTGGATTTTTCACACAGGCACAAGCCTTGGGTGCCAAGCTTGGGGTCTCCTTGCCAATGTCGTGGGCTGAATCCTGTCTCTGTGGCATCAGAGGAGGAAACACAGGAGGGGACCTGATGGGTGAGGTCCTGGCTCAGCCCAGCCTTTCCTCCTCCCACTGTTGTGTCCTGGGGAGGTGCTGATGTCTCTGCTGCTACAGACAGGTCACTGAGCCAGCTGAGGTCCAGCAGGACAGGGGCCAGCAGTGGGAGCAGCCCCCACAAGGAGCAGTGGCACCAGGACAGCCCCATCGGGGCAGCCCCAGTCCTGGTGACGACACGCTTACCAGAGCCGTGATCTGCTCTCCTGAAGTTATGTTAAGGCTGGCTGATTCACTGTTCTGAGAAAGCTCTAATTATATCTGTGAGCCAGATGGAATGCTGACAAGGGAGAAAAGAAAAAAAAATCCCAAAAACCCCTTTTGTCTTGTTAGAGGAGGAAGGCAAGGCTGTGTGGACGGAAGGACTGGGGCAGCATGAGAGTCCCAGGCCTGTCCCCAGCTGTCCCTCTAGCCCAGGCCGTCCTGTTAGGGCTGACACTGCCCCAGAGGCCCTGGCACACGGTGCTTTGCTGGCCCCATGGCACTCCTGGCACACGGTGCTGGAGCAGCCTGCAGTGCTGTCACCCCCACAGCCCTGGCTGCCCTCTGTGGGAAAGCTCCAGGGCTGTCCCCAAGGGCACACGGGGCTCCCTCTGCCCAAAGCCCGTGCCACTGCCCAGCACCAAGGGACAGAGCCAGGTAGCTCCCTGGTGGCACGGCTGCCTGACCCAGCTGGTCACCCCGGGCCAGTGGCACCAAGGGCAGCGAGCTGGGGCTGCAGCCAGGCACAGCTCACTGCCCAGAGACACAGGAGTCAGCCACATCACCCTGCAGTGCCCAGCCCGACCTCACACAGCCCGCCTGAGCACCTGGAGCCGGGCACCACGACCCCGGGCACCACGGGGTTCCTGTGGGCACAGACCCCGGGCACCACGGGGTTCCTGTGGGCACAGACCCCAGACACAATGGGGTCCCTATGTGGGCACAGACCCCGGGCACCGTGGGCTCCCTCTGTGGGCACAGACCCTGGGCACCGTGGGGTCCCTATATGGGCAAAGACCCCACACACAATGGGGTTCACATGTGGGCACAGATCCCAGACACCATGGGCTCCCTCTGTGGCACAGTCTCTGGGCACCATGGAGTCTCTCTGGATCAACCAACCTGCCAGGCACAACCCCGTGGATCAACTAACATGCCCATGCCGTTGTAGTAAAACATTTATTTGTTCAGGTGATTGAAGCTACCGTGTTTACAGCTCGTGACCTCACCACTGGCAACATGGAACATGACTGGGACTGCAGCTGTTGCCACCGGAGTTTTCGTCATAATTTTTAGCTATAAAAAACTTGGACACCAGAAAAAACAGGTATTTTAGAGTTTAGGTGGCAGATGGGAGATGGGAAACCTGTGAGGGGAAGACAGTTTATCGAGGCAGCCGACCTTGACGGCCCCGCGGCCTCGGCCGCAGCTTCAAGTAAAGGTTTCGGAGGGTGAGTGCGGAGCCAAACGTCAGTCCTCGGAGAGGTGGAACCGGATTGTTTTCTGCCGAGTAACAACATCGGTGGCAGCGATTTCGGGGAGTGCAGAAGGGCTGGTGTCCTGCAGAGAGGCCCCGGCTTCTGCGCAAAGAGACAGAACAGAGACAGTGAGGGGACGAGGAGCAGCATCAGCCCTGCCTGTGGCCAACGCCACGCTGGTGTGGGACCACAGCAGGAGCTGCCGTGGGGCCAGCCTGGGCACAGCAGCCACTGACAGCCCCAGAACTGCTGCACAGCCAGCTGGGCACTGCTCCAAGGGTCCCAGAGCTGCCACAGAGCCAGCCCGGGCAGAAGCAGCAGCAGACCCTGCCCTTGGCCCAGGCACACACTGTCTTGGGGCTGTGTGCACTGCAGGGCTGGGCCAGAAGAGCATGGCAGCTACAGGAGACTGGGCTGGCAGGAGACTGGGCTAAAAGGAGACTGGGCTGGCAGGAGACAGACTGGGCTAACAGGAGACTGGGCTAACAGGAGACTGGGCTAACAGGAGACTGGGCTGGCAGGAGACTGGGCTGACAGGAGACTGGGTTGGCAGGAGACTGGGCTGGCAGGAGACTGGGCTGGCAGGAGACTGGGCTGACAGGAGACTGGGTTGGCAGGAGACTGGGCTGGCAGGAGACTGGGCTGGCAGGAGACTGGGCTGACAGGAGACTGGGTTGGCAGGAGACTGGGCTAACAGGAGACTGGGCTAAAAGGAGACTGGGCTGGCAGGAGACAGACTGGGCTAACAGGAGACTGGGCTAACAGGAGACTGGGCTAACAGGAGACTGGGCTGGCAGGAGACAGGGCTGGCAGGAGACTGGGCTGATAGGGGACTGGGCTAACAGGAGACTGGGCTAACAGGAGACTGGGCTAACAGGAGACTGGGCTAACAGGAGACTGGGCTAACAGGAGACTGGGCTAACAGGAGACTGGGCTAACAGGAGACTGGGCTAACAGGAGACTGGGCTAACAGGAGACTGGGCTAACAGGAGACTGGGCTAACAGGAGACTGGGCTAACAGGAGACTGGGCTAACAGGAGACTGGGCTAACAGGAGACTGGGCTAACAGGAGACTGGGCTAACAGGAGACTGGGCTAACAGGAGACTGGGCTAACAGGAGACTGGGCTAACAGGAGACTGGGCTAACAGGAGACTGGGCTAACAGGAGACTGGGCTAACAGGAGACTGGGCTAACAGGAGACTGGGCTAACAGGAGACTGGGCTAACAGGAGACTGGGCTAACAGGAGACTGGGCTAACAGGAGACTGGGCTAACAGGAGACTGGGCTAACAGGAGACTGGGCTAACAGGAGACTGGGCTAACAGGAGACTGGGCTAACAGGAGACTGGGCTAACAGGAGACTGGGCTAACAGGAGACTGGGCTAACAGGAGACTGGGCTAACAGGAGACTGGGCTAACAGGAGACTGGGCTGGCAGGAGACTGGGCTGGTAGGAGACTGGGCTAAGAGGAGACTAGGCTGGCAGGAGACTGGGCTAACACGAGACAGGGTTGGCAGGAGACAGGGTTGGCAGGACACTGGGCCATTGGGCTAACAAGAAACAGGGCTAACAGTACCCAATGTCCCCACCCAGACCTCCGCCACAAGTCTTGCCACCATCAGGGAGTTCAGGCACAGCACTGCTGCTGCTGCTTCAGAGAAAATCCAACAAGACAACCCCCAAAACCCCCAGCAGAACCAGCAAAGCTCATTGTTCCAGAACCAGAGACTTCTCCCTTTTCTAGATTTGCTTCTGCCCTTGCACTGGCCAAGCCTTTGCCCAGGCAGGGACTCCAGCTCTGCACACTGCCAGGGGTTCACGCAGAGCTGGGGACACCAGAGCAGAGCAGCAGGTGGGCACAGACACAGCACCCACCTTCCTGAGGTCTGAGTGCACGAGGAAAGGTCACCGCAGTGAGGGTGTGCCATGTGTCACTGTCCTGCCCCACACCAGCCCCAGGGCACAGGGACAGCCCATGGGGCAGCTGTTCCACCACCTCGCCTGGTCCCACTGCACCGGCCTCCCCTGGCACCCAGCACTGCCCCACTGCCCTGGGGGAGAGCAGCTGTGCCATGCCATGTGCAGTTACCAACCAGGCACCACTTCAAACCCATCTTTGGGTGCTGTGGGTTACAGCCCCCAGAGTACAGACTGGCCACGGGGAGCCCAGCTTAGGCCAGGTGGGGTCCCTGTGTGCCCACCGAGGGGGCTGGGCTCCAACCCTGACTGGTTTTCCTCATTTCCACTCCCAGTGGGAACTTCCCCTGCAGAGGAGGTGGCACAGCTTGCACACAGCACTGCAGGTGCCTCCAGAGCAGCAGCCTGGCAGTGCAGGAGGAAAAGCAGCTCACAGCAAGCCAGGGACACCAGCCCGGGCTCACCTCTCAGATTCCTGACCCAGACGCTTCTAAAGTGCAGTTCTCAAAGCGACCTGAGGTGACACAGCACCACCAAAACTGGAACTTATCCTGTTTATTTTAATGCTAACACAGTCCCTGGTGTGGAGTCTGCAGCCAGCCATGTGCCACGTTTGCTCTTTCCCCTTCAAGTTTCCTTCCCTCCAAGCCAAGTTTCCTTTTCTTTCCAGCAGCAGCCCTCACACTGGCTCTTGTGAATGAGCCTATTGCACTGAAGTGCACAGCCAGCCAACTTTTGTTGGGCTGGTGTCACTGGGGGCTGTGGGTGCTGTGCTGGGCACTGCTGCTGCTCCACGCCTGGTACAGGCTGTTCCATGGGATCTGTGCCCCTGTGACAGCCAGAGCCCAGCCACTGTGCAGAGCCCAGCCACTCTGCAGAGCACAGCCACTGTGCAGAGCACAGCCACTCTGCAGAGCCCAGCCACTCCCAGGGACAGGGCACAGGTGCTCCTACCCACAGAGCTGGTTTTCCTGGCACTCCGTGCCCGCTGCCACCCCACACCTGGCACTGAAGGGTGGACAAGCTGCTGCTGAGCAGCTGGGCTGGCACAGCCAGACCCCTCTGCAGTGCCTGATGTCCCCAGGGACAATTCCACAGTCACAGGGGCTGCAGCACCACAGAACAGTGGCCAAGGATTGGTGCTTGGCCTGCGGGGAGCCCCAGCTGTGCTGAGGGGCTCTGGTGGGTGACAGCCACGGTGGGTGACAGCCATGGTGGGTGACAATCCAGCACGGCGTGGTCTGGCAGCACAGGCTCTCCCCAGGCCCAGCACCCAACACACAGCCAGGCACACAGGGACACATTTGCAACCAAAGTTGCAACCACGTTATTTGTAAGCAGGACCCACGGACTGGCCAGTTTGCTGCTTTCAAACCAGAACTCTAACCAACATTAACATTACTGCCAGGAGAAGGCACCGTGCAACTCCGTGGCTGCTGCTAGTGCAGCTTTTGGGCAGCAGCACCTGGAGCAGGGAGGTGAATGTTCCTGAGCGACCACAGTGCTGACTATGCTGCGAGTGGCACTGCTCAGTCTCCAGTGCCCCCAAAGCTCCAGCATCGCTGAGGCTCTGCTCCCCCTTGGTTGACGGGCAGAGAAGTGATCCTGGTGGCTGCTGTAGCCATTACTCCTGGTTTGAAGCCATTCCCAAGGAAGCAGGGTGCCCCCTCTGAGCTGGGTGCCCACCATGGCCTCGGCACATGGAGGGCACACACTGCCCAGGCCTGTGCACCCACCAGGGTGCTGTGCCACTCCTCCGGTGTGGGATGCTCCCAGAGCAATGCCCAGCAGGGCTGCCGTGGTCCCTGGCAGGCAGGAGCCCCCCGTGCTGCTGGCACATGGCTCCAGCAGCTCTGCTGCAGCAGGGCCGAGAGCAGCTCGTGCCAGGAGCTCTCGGGAGGGCAGCGTGCCCCGGCTGTGCAGGGTGCCCGGAGCTGTGTCCCCTCCCCGTGCACAGGACACACGGCTGTGCTCTGCAGCTCCATGGCCACAGAGCCAGCGGGCACAGGGCAGGGCTGGCACGGGGACACGGTGCAGGAACAGAGCCACGCTGGCAGCAGAGAGGAGCAGCACCACGCACCCAGGGCAAGGACACGCCTGGACACGGCAGGGAGGCAGCACAGACACAGACAGAACAACAGCCAGCTCCTGCCCAGCCCAGACACACAGACACACACACACACAGACACAGCACAACAGCCAGCTCCTGCCCAGCCCAGACACACAGACACACAGACACACAGACACACACGGCACAACAGCCAGCTCCTGCCCAGCCCAGACACACAGACACACACAGCACAACAGCCAGCTCCTGCCCAGACACACAGACACACAGACACAGTACAAGACACACAGACACACAGACACACACAGCACAACAGCCAGCTCCTGCCCAGCCCAGACACACAGACACACACACACACAGACACACAGACACAGTACAACAGCCAGCTCCTGCCCAGACACACAGACACACAGACATGGCACAACAGCCAGCTCCTGCCGAGACACACAGACACACAGACACAGTACAACAGCCAGCTCCTGCCCAGACACACAGACACACAGACACAGTACAAGACACACAGACACAGCACAACAGCCAGCTCCTGCCCAGCCCAGACACACAGACACACACACACACAGACACACAGACACAGCACAAGAGCCAGCTCCTGCCCAGCCCAGACACACAGACACACAGACACGGCACAAGAGCCAGCTCCTGCCCAGACACACAGACACACAGACACACAGACACAGCACAAGAGCCAGCTCCTGCCCAGCCCAGACACACAGACACACAGACACACAGACACAGCACAACAGCCAGCTCCTGCCCAGCCCAGACACACAGACACACAGACACACAGACACGGCACAAGAGCCAGCTCCTGCCCAGCCCAGACACACAGACACACAGACACACAGACACGGCACAAGAGCCAGCTCCTGCCCAGCCCAGCAGCCCCAACAGAGCCCATCTCCAGGGAGGCCCTGGGCACAGCCCTGTGCTCCAGCCGCTGCAGGAAGAGCCAGGAATTCCTGAAGCAGCAGCTGTGAATAAAGATGCTCTCAGGCTAGAATCCCAGATCGGCCACAGCTGAGCAGCAGCACACGGAGCCCCGCTGGGCAGGCGATGCCTGAGGGGCAGGGAGGCACCCTGGGCTCGTGTCCCCGCAGAGCCCTCCACAGCTGGGGGTGCTGCTGGGGCCACAGCACCTCACACCCCCCGTCCATCACCTGTGCTGAGGAGTTATCCCAGTCTGGGGGAAATAACCTGACGTTATTCTGATCCAGGAGCATCTCAGCACTTTTTCTGTCTCACAGTTGGCGACCTATGGTTTTTGCAGAACAGAAAGGACAGAGAATTTCCTCCTTCATGAGGCTTCCCACACTTTGAATCGAGCCTTAATAAAACAAATGTCCCACTGCACAGTTATTCCAGTGGGCATGGATGATTCCATGCCCAGGGCATTCCCAAGGGATGAATGATCCTGTCAGCCAGGGAGAGAAGCTGGCACAAGAGGAACTCGTGGCTGCCCAGATCCCCTTTCCTGCACTATCAGCAGAGAATAAACCAAACACAGGGCCATATGGTCCCCGTACACTGCTTGACACAGAGGCACCATGGACAGAACATCAGCTGCAGTGCTTAGAAAATTATTCCTTTGAGTGAAAAATTACAAATATAAAAATAAACTCCCTTAAACCACAAAACACCATTAGTATTTTAGCACTTTCACAAAACATCACACAGATTTAGGTCCAGTTTTAGACAACATATAAAAGCATTGTCATTTGATGTTTTTAAAATACATGATTAAACCCAACCACTCCACAGCAAACCTCTGACACTCTCCCTGTACCCCAGGGTAGGAGGAAGGTTCCTCTGCCAGCACAGTCCCCCACTGGGGCTCAGACCTTCACGTTTGACCCACACTGGGCAAAGCCCTTCTCATCAGACTGCCAGACCCTGGACAGAGCAGCCTGTCCTCGACAGCATGTTATTTAATAGATCCCTTCTGTTCCTGCAGTGCTCATGGGTTCCCAGAGCAATCCAAGGAGGGATTTATTGTAATTTTTTTAACTTTTCCAGCAGGAAGCAGGTTTTCTCATTTTGAGACTTTGTTTCCTATTTGGTCTCTGCATTTCCTGAGGGAAGCAAAAAGGGTTTCTAAAAAATAAGCAGCCTCTTCCTTTTAGGTCCTTTACACCACCCTCATTGACTTTGTTCTTCTGTGACAGGCAATAAAATCACTCAGAGCAACCCACACCGGCCAAGAGCACCAGCCCCTCACTGCAGAGTCCCAGGACACAGATGGGGTGCCAGGGGCTGTTCCCCACTGTGAGATGTTCCCCCACAACTGCCCTGGGGCAGCTGCTGCCCTGGGTGGAACCAGGCTGGCCTCAGGCACCTGCCCGAGTTACTGTGCCCCCAAGAACAAGCATACAGGGTATGAAATTTAACTATTCTCTCACTTTTATGGCCACAAAGCCCATCTTGAACCTGTTATTTGGCATCTGAGAATGCACAATGCTCAAATATTCAGAGTGAAGCTGTCTCTAATTTGAATATGATGACCATATGAGTTTAATTAATATTAACTGCAGGCTTCCCTTTACAGTGAGCAGAGCAGCTGCCATTCACACAACGAAATATGTGCCTGCTGTCCCCTGCTGCTGTGGGGCTCTGTGCCTACAGAGTGGCTCAAAATCACTCTATTCCAGAGGCAGCGCAATTAGGAGCAGCTTAAAGGTGAGACCATCATCTTCCAGGCCCTCAGTGCACCCAGGGACCGAAAAGAACTGGACCAAACCATAAAGTTCTGAGGAAATATGGCCCAGGAGTCTAGGACAGCAGGAGATGGCCATCGTCACCTGACCAGCTGAGGTGCTGAATGGCTGTGACCCTGCCAGCTGCAGCCCTGCCTGCCCACCTGCCTGCGCTCCTACCTGCCCTCCTGCCTGCCCACCTGCCACCTGCCTTCCCAACTTCCTGCCCACCTGCCCTCCCACCTTCCTGCCCACCTGCCCACCTGCCTGCCCTCCTGCCTGCCCTCCTGCCTGCGCTCCTGCCCACCTGCCACCTGCCTTCCCACCTTCCTTCCTGCCTACCCACCTGCCTACCCACCTGCCTGGCCACCTGCCCTCCTGCCCACCTGCCTTCCCAACTTCCTGCCCACCTGCCCTCCCACCTTCCTGCCCACCTGCCCACCTGCCTGCCCTCCTGCCTGCCCTCCTGCCCACCTGCCTTCCCACCTGCCTCCCCTCCTGCCTGCCCACCTGCCCACCTGCCCACCTGCCACCTGCCTTCCCACCTTCCTGCCCTCCTCCTGCCACCTGCCTGCCCTCCTACCCGCCCACCTGCCTGCCCACCTGGCTACCTGTCTTCCCACCTGCCTGCCCACCTACCTGGCCACCTGCTTGCCCACCTGCCACCTGCCTTCTCACCTTCCTGCCCACCTGCTTGGCCACCTGCCTGCCCTCCTACCTGCCCAGCTGCCACCTCCCTGCCCACCTGCCTGCCCACCTGGCTGCCTGTGGCCCCGCTCAGGGCCCCGCTGAGCTGTGCCCAGCCCCCCGGGGTGCCCAGCCCCGCTCCCTCCCCAGGGCTGCAGGTCAGGGCGCTGCCTGCACGGCGGGCTCTGGGTGCTCTGGGACGGGGTCAGGCACCTCTCAGGGTGACCCCGCTGCTCCGGCAGCCCCGGCCAGCCAGAGCCGGCACAAGGGAATGGACCCACAGCCTGGTGCTCCTCGTGCTCCTCCCAGCCCCACGGTGGGAGCTCTGCAGCACCAAGGCTCGGCCCGGCTCCGGCAGGGCAGTCACCGCGAGGCTGGCTGGCGTACCGAGTGAATATTTTATTTTACACAACATAACAACACAGCGTTGTTGCTCCTGTACAGCATCTGCCTAAAAACAAAGGCAACACCATTGTCACGGAAAAGAAATGTACAGTCTGACCGGTTTAAAAAATATCATTTTACTGATTGATCCAGAAGTGGTTATTTGTTAGCTTGGAGGAAATTGCATTTCCTTTATAAAAGGCTTTTTCTGTGAAAACTCTCTCTTTTGTTTTCTGCTACCGCAGAACCAGGAAGCCAGTCCTAGAGCAGGGAAGGCACTGGTGCTGTTTCGTGCTTTTTTTCGCCCCTTAATCTTTTTTTCCTTTTTTTTTTTTTTTTAAATCTCTGAATGTTGCCTTCGGTTTTGATATTAAATAAAACCAAACGAAAACTAAATAAACCCCCATGTGCACTGGGTGGCTTATACAGAACCCCGCATGAACAAGCCATTAATCAGCGAGACAGCAGTGACATCCAAATCCAATTCCCTGGGAAAGGGAGTTTCACACAATGTTTGGTGGTTTTGGTTAAAATAAAAATTTAAAAAAAAAAAAAAAAAGAAAAAAGAAAAAAAAAGCAGGTCACACAGTGCTTTCCAATATCCACTCAGAACTGGAGAAAGTTGCTTTTCCGCTATCGGCCCCGGCGCAGTCTGCCTGGACTAGCATCCCGTTCATGGACAGGCTCCGTTTGGAGCGCAGGCCGCCGGCGCCGGCGCCGCGGGGCTCCAGCAGCTCGCCGCCCAGCGACCGCCGGCGCTTGGCTCGGGACGCGTCGGCCGGCAGCGTGAGGAACTTACTTGGCTTTGATTGTGCTCTTTTGTACGTGGGGGCCGCGTCGGGGGCGCGGCTGGCTAGCTGCAGGGCCGTGGAGTTATTCCTGTTCGAGTTCTGGGGCTCGGTGCTGCCGCCGGCCTCGCCCTGCGGCTCGCTGCCGGGCTTTGGCCCCGACTTTCGCTTCTGCTTCTGCGACAGGGAAGTGCTGGAAGTCCAGGCCGGAGGCAAAGCGGAGGTAGTGGTGGCTGAGTCCTGGCTGGAGCCGGCGTCCGGTGACTGCGTCACACCATCGCTGGCAGCCTTGCAGCACTGGATGCCCTCCTCGTGCCCGAGAGCCTGCTTGGACAGGGACTGCGACAGCACCCCGCTGCAGCCCTGGATCTGAGCCCCGTTCGTCTGCGAGTACACGTTGCTGACCTTGGTGGCCTTCTGCTGCCCGTTGTTGTTACACACCTTGTAGCGGATCATGAGGATGATGATGAACACGAGCACGGACGCCACAATGATCCCACCGATGATGATAATCATGGTCCCACCCAGGAACTGGGACTGCATGAAGTGGCAGCGCACGTAATCCTGCTCGGTGGTGAACTGTGTGCAGCCCACCACTCTGGTGGCCGTCAGCGAGGTGATCCCGTCATCGTAGATGGCCAGCACGCACAGGTCGTACATCGTCCCCGCAGCCAGGTTGTTGACCAGAAAGGTTTTGCTCGTGGGAGGTATCATTCTGGGGGAGAAGGAAACCAGTGTGAATGAACCTGGAGGACACACCGGCACCTTCCCACCCCGTGGAGCAGCCCCGGCCATGCTGGGCACCACCACGGCTTGTCTGCCCACTGTCCCCGTGGGGCTGATCTCCATCCCCCAGCAGCTCCTGCCTGGCCTTCCATGTAGCAGAAGTCACTGCCAAGGCCCCTGGCACAGCTCAGCATGGCAGAGCCCCCCATTAGAACCACCACATCAAAAACGTGGAATCACAGGATCACAGAATGGCATGAGTTGGAAGCAACATTTAAAGACCATCTAGGTCACCCTCCTGCCATGGGCACGGACACCTTCCAGCAGACAAGGCTGCTCCAGGCCCTGTCCAGCCTGGCCTTGGACACTTCCATGGATGGGGCAGCCACAGCTTCTCTGAGGAACCTGTGCCAGGGTCTCACTGTCCTCACAGGGTAGAATTTTTTTCAGTTATCTGATCTACATCTACCTTCTTTCAGTTTAAAGCCAGTATCCCTTGTCCTAGTAATGGATAAAGAAATTCACAGAAGAAATGACCAAGCAAAGCCAGTGCTGAAGGGTATAACAGTCACACCTGGCAGCACAGAGTCCCCCTGTACTTCCCCAGCATGGGCATCACCAGAAAGTGCTGTGAGGAACATGGTCACAGACATTGTCCTCCCTGTGCTTCCACAAAGCTGAGCATATTAGGAACCATTTAATCCATCTACCTTCACAACCCTTCTCAGATCAGTTCAGAGGATTAGAGATCCACTTGGATTATCTAAAAATAACACTGTTATAAGTAATTTTCCCATTTGTGAGTAGAAATGGCACGAGTCCTTCCTGAGGCTCCCACCATGAGCTGCCGGGGCTGGGCTCTGCTCAGCTGGCACAGCACAGGAACTCCAGCAGAGGGGCTGCCCAGGCCAGGGCCACACGCCAGCACCAAGCACCCAGCACGGTCCCACATGGGCAGGCTGGGGCTGCCTTACCTGTAAACAAGGGAGTCATCGTAAGTACCATTGTACTGGATTTGAAACATACGTATCCCAGGTATATTCCTCTGAAAATTGAATTTCAGCAGAGCCGTGGAGGACGTCGCTTCCGCGACGACCACCTTCTTATCCTGGCTGACTTTAGTATCCCCGTTGCTACTGCTCGCATTGGAGCCCGACTTGGTGGATGTGGAGATATCCGAGGAGCCTGGGTCAGGCTCGTGGATGTGGTTTGTGCTGTTCAGCAAGTGGGGGAGTTTGATGATGTGCAGGTCCACCGTCTGCGTGGCCTCCCCCGCTGGGTTGGAAGCAATGCAGGTGAAGGAGCCCGTGTCCTTCACCGTGGTGATAAGGATGTCGAGCGTCCCGTTGTCGTACACCGTGGACCTGGTCGCGTTGGAAATCAGCTTGCCCTCGGGTGAAATCCAATGGATTGCTGGCTCGGGGTCGCCCCGGGCCTTGCAGCGCAGGGCTGCCCGCTGCCCCTCCAGCACCCGCAGCTCGTGGGTGTGCCGGGTGATGAGCGGGGGCTCGCACAGGAACTCCTCCTCAGGGATCGACCAGAAGTACCGGCCAGACAGCAGGGTAGGAGAGGCACAGGTCTCCAGGTCATCCTCCCTGGAAAGGCGCCTCAGCCACAAAAGCTCACAGTTGCAATGCAAGGGGTTCCCACCAAAGCTCAGCGCAAATGTCGAGGGGCTGATAATTCCTGAGGTTGCCAGCACCTGAGCGCGCTGGAAGAGCGGATCAGGCGGCAGCTTCTGCAGTTTGTTGGATGTGACGTCCAGCCTGGTCATCTTGTGGAGGTGGGAGAAGGTCCCCTTAGGAATATGGTCAATCATGTTGTGGTCAAGACTGAGAGTGTGCAAACTGACCATTTTCTCAACGGCATCCCAAGGGATGGTTTCCAGATTGTTGTAAGACAAATCCAATTCCTCGAGAGCTAAAACATCATCGAAAGCTGTGGAAGAAATTAAAGTCAGCTGATTGTTGTTCAGTATCAAGTGGTGGAGATTGGAGAGCCCACTGAACATGTCATTAGTGATCTTAGTCAATCGGTTGCTGTTCAAATGCAGAGCCCGCAAATTGCGCAGGTCGGCAAACGCGTGAGGTGTGATAAAACTGATTGTATTCCGGGACAGCGTCAGGTCCACCAGGCTGGTCATGTTGGCAAAGTCTTTCCTTTTAATGTTTGTAACAAAATTGTCTGCCAGGCGCAGCTCCACCGTCCTCCTGTCAATGTTGGGAGGAACAAACAAGAGCCCTTTCTTGGCACAGAGGGTGGCGAGGTTCGGAGACAAGATCTGACAGACGCAGCGCTTGGGGCAGATCTGAGCTCGCACCGCTACGCCAATGAACAGCAGAAACAAAAGCAGTTTTTCCATTGTAGAACAGATTCAAGAGCCTGCAAGGGAGAGCAAACAATGGTTAGTCTCTGTGAGATAATATGGACATAATAAAAAAGCCAAGACAGACAGTCTGTGGTTAAACCATGGAACTGAAGTTCAGGTAGCAGCGAGTCACCCTCCCTGTGTTACCTCACTTTTCTCCATGCCCCCATCCTGACACAAGAGTGCCTGCCAGGAGTACAGCTGAGAGTCAGGGATGTTTGCAGTTCCATGGATACACACTGCATACAAGTGACAAAGCGATTGGGAAGCCGCTCCTCGGGCCCCTCCTGCTAGAGCCCATCCTCTTGCCCAGCGCACCTCCACATCCCAGCAGAGCCCACGACCTCCCAGGCTGCTGGCCATAGTGACAAATGTTCAGGTACAGAAAATGGAGAGTGGTTCATGTGTGCTTCACTTGCTAAGCTGAAACTCTCAGTGGCCTTGAAATCACAGCAGCTCAATGGGTGTACAGCCATCTCCACTGAACATTTAAGCTCTTAATGCTATTTTCAGAATAAACTCAGAAGGAGCTAAATTTATGTCATTCAAACCCCAAAAATGCAAATAAAACAAAATGAAACAAAAAAAAAAAAAACAAAAACCAAAAAACCAAACCAAAACAAAACATAAAACCCAAGAAAAGCCCCCACAACAGAGATCTAAATAAAAATGGATCTTGGGCTAATTTTAGCTGATCACAGCTTTCCGGCTCCCCCTGGAAAGCCCAGCGGTTCAATCAGCTTTATCGCTGACGCTGCCAGGCCCGCTCCTCGTGGCAAGTGGGAGCAGGGCTGCCAGCAGCAGTGCCCACGCAGCTCAGCGAGATCACCCTAAGGGATTGTGCCAAAGGCTTCCCGGCAGGGCAGCTGGGAGGGCTGGGCTGCTCCTCCCTGGAACAGGCGGGAGCACGGTCCGTGCAGAAGCACCCACGTGTCTGAGGGAACCTGTGCCATTGTGAGCAGCGCTGCTCAGAGGGGTTCCACACTGAGACTGAAGCACTCAGCTCCCTTTGGGACCGGCACAATTATACGTGTTCAGATCAGATTACTCAGACCCATTACCACCCCAGAGATGCATTAACGAAGCTCAGCTAAAATACAGTTTCACAGCTAGCCAGAACCAGAACTCTTGAATCGTCATTGATATTTAAAGACATTTAACGTCAGAACAACAATTATTGCTGCTGTTGTCCGATCCATCCGTAAACCAAACCAAATCTGTGGTGCCGTGCAAGCAGAGGCAGCAAAACGATTAACCTAAACCCTGCTTTTCAGCACAATCAATTTACTTTTTCCTGATACTTCTGGGGACTGCGAGTATTCAGGACTACTCCAACTTTTGAATTCCCACTAGAAAAATAAAAGCCTGCTACTGCAGTCCAAAGCAGAGCCTGCTGCTGTGGGCAGTGCTGGGAGCTGCTCCCACAATCAGCATAACCAGCACCATTCCTGCTGCCATGACTTGTGGCAAAAAGCAAAGTGCCATGGCAGTATTCAGGTATGTTCTGTGGACTCACTTTCATGACTGCACTGCAAATCAGGGTGGCTCTGCAGGTGACAAGGACCTGGAGGAGAATGGCAGTGTCAAGCAGTGAAGGAAACTGCCTGCTGCAGCTCCCAGACCCCACTGGTGTCACCCACCAGCCACCTCCCAAACCAGCAGCTGCACTTCACGGCCAGGGACTGTCACCTGTCCTTTCCAGGTGGGACTTTGCTCCTTTAATGTACATCTGGTAAGGACTAGATTGGAGCAGGCTCAGCAGCTCAGGGCACCTGCAGCACAGCCACTGGGGTCCCTGGACAGCCTTGGCTGGGGACACCATGCTCATTTAAATTTGCTGACTTAAGGCTGCCAGTTTAGATTCATGGCTATGATTAAATCATGTGCCTGGATCCAGCCTAGTCCATTGCTACAGCTACCCAAGACTAACACAAGCTCCAGCCCAAATCAGTAAGTTCATGAGTTTGGAAATGCCATTACAAGATGAAACAACGTAAACAACAGCTGGGATGACAAGGTCACCACAAAGTTACCTACCAGCAGAGGTGGGTTTTTTGGATGTTAAGAGAGTTTTGGATATTGTCTGCGTCAATATCCTCAGGTTGAATGCCCAGCATATGGCCAGAGCTGGATGCAATGCCATCAGTGAACATCAGGCTCAAGGGGCTGCAGTAAATGGGGCAAGACCTGCCCCCTGGCAAGGCCAGTTGCCAGCACTGTGCCCCATGACTCGGATTTAGGGACAGTCCTCTCCCGTGTCTCCCAGTGACCTGGGCAGGGAGCTGAGTGCACCCCACATACGACTGCCATCGACACTGAACTAGGAGGAGGGACTGAGCCCTCAGAGCATGGAGTGCTTGAAGAGAGGTCCTGGTGATCAGAGTGCTGAGCACCCACCAGCCCTGACTGCAATGCAGACCAGTGAGGATCTGGCATCTGGATGCCTCAGCTGATGGAAACAGCAAAGCTGCACCTGGATCTACATGAGGAAGCTGGTGCCCCAGGTGTGCAGGAATGGAGACAGCCCATCCTCCCCAGCCTGGGCATCATCCCTTGCTGCAGGGAAACATTTCACCTCCTTGCTGAAAAAACACAGAGCATTTCCTCCCAGAGTGCTCGGTGCAGCAGCCTTGTGGCTGTGCCCCACCACTGAGACATTCTAGACAACACCACCAACTGCAGGAGCTGGTGGCTTAGGAGGACAGCCATCAAAAACCACAGCTGCTGAAAGTCAGCCTGGACATGTGTCCCCTCCTCTCCCAACATACCTCATCCCCCCCACAGATAATTTGCAGAGATAGCAGCGCTGACATGGCTTAGAGCTCATTGCAGAAAACACCTTTTTGACTAATGAAAGCAATATGTGATTCTCATTACTTGCTTTGAAACGTAACAAAACAGAAAGGAAACTGCATTCATATATAAAACAAATGCCAGCTTCCTGGGAAGGTGGGCATTGCTCATTTACTGCTCGGTGCCTGCAATAGGACAAGGGTAGTCAGCTCTTCATGCGACATTTGTGATTCACAAAAAAAGCCTCTCACACATACTGCTCTTTACATCCATTCTGTTGCTACATTTGATCATTTTGAGTTATTCATCTGTTTCTAAAACCTAAGTTCGAGTTGCTGTGGGCTGCATGGCTTATGGTCACACAGAGTGGGAACTCCAAAGAGCCAGGAACCTGTGAGCCCCAGCACACTGGGGGGGCTGGGAGCCCCCCACTGTTCTCCCCTCGGCTGGAGGGGATGGACTGGAGTCCCCAGACCACTGCTCCTGTCTCTGAGCAGAGGAAGCTCCCTCTGCTTCCCACTTCTGAGGTATGGAGCAGGCCTGACAGTGGTTGGGCAGGGCCAGGGCTCATGGAGGCAGGGACCCCTCCAGCGCTGTCACCCCTGCCCACCTTCCCCCGGCCACTCTCAGGTGGGACATCCCCACACAGTGGGTGACACTCCCATGGTCCTTCCCCTGCCAGGTGTTTCCCACAGGTCTTCTGGCCTTCACACCACCTCCAGCCCAGCTCTGGAACACAGACCTCCATTCCAGCTCTGGAACACACACCGCCATTCCAGCCCAGCCCACCTCTGGATCACAGACCTCCATTGCAGACCATCTATGGAACACAGACCTCCATTCCAGCTCTGGAACACACATCTCCATCCCAGCCCAGCCCAGCTATGGAGGAACTCCCTCCATTTCAGCCCAGCTCTGGAACACAGAACTCCATTCCATTCCAGCCCATTCCAGCTCTGGAACACACATCTCCATCCCAGCCCAGCCCAGCTGTGGAGCACAGACCTCCATTCCAGCCCAGCTCTGGAACACAGACCTGCATTCCATTCCAGCCCATTCCAGCTCCCTCCCCACGGATGCCAGGCACATGCCAGCCCAGCCCTGGCAGCTGCAGAACAGCCATCCCTGCACAGAGGAGGAGCCCTGAGCTGGCATGGGACCCAGCACACACACAGGCAGGGTGTAGGGACAGTTGGGGCACTCCCCAGCTCCAGCACCACACGTGGCTCTGTGAGACCCACTAGAGGATTTCCAGCACTTCCAGAGGAGCCACCCACCCCTGGGTGACAGCCCCCACAGCCCCTGCTGCATCCTGGGGCACACACAGACCCTCTGGCCAGCACCTCCTCAGGGCAGACTCCCACCACAAACCTGTGACAGCTGCTGGGAATGGCCAGAGTAAGCCCAGCCCGGTGGGCACAGCTGTTCTGAGCCCCTGCCAGCACTGCCAGGGCCAGCAGCAGGCACAGCCTGGCACCCAGTCAGCAGCAGCCCGTGGGAATAACTACCCACCTGTTCTAGCAGCAGACAGAGGTCAGGGGAAGGGCTAATGAAATTGAAATTCCTGCCTGGAATGGATCCAAGGAACCCAGGACTGAAATGCCACGTAATGTGATGGCTCCTTGTGCCCAACACGCTGGGGGTTTGCCTCCTCCTTTTTAGGATATGAAGTGCAGCATCTGCCAGTGTGCCCAGTGCTCCAAAGGGTTATTTACATATTGTGGATCACACAACATGTGGGGGCAGAAGAATCCATAAGACAGACATTAATTAGCAAACAACTTCCACTACATCCAGTTCCTCTTGGGATGCCCAGTGCACACACAGAGCTGCTGCAGCCAGCTGCCAGCTCAGGGCCTGCCTCAGACATCATCTGTCACTGCTGAGGCCATAACAGAGCTACTGGCTGCCCTTCCCACCCATCCAGGAGGACTGGTGGGAAGGAATCCACCCAGGATTCTCAGAGTCTGCAAATTCAGCTTCATGATGGAGGAAAAAATAGTCTGGAAGCTGATGATGTTCATCTGCTGGGGATGGAGGAAGGGAAATCACAGCACCTGCCACCACAGGCACCCCGTAGCCAGAATCTGGTGTGCAAAAGGAGATTCTGGGATCTGTGGCACTTCAGCTGCTGGGACCAGTGAATTGAAAAACAAGGAGCTTCTGTTTCACAAAAATCAGTGGTTTGTAAACAGGTCAAAGGGTTTTGCTGAATTGGAAACAAAGTACCTGACCCAGAGGTTTGCTCCGGGGGCTGTGCTAGCCACCCAATGCTGAGCTGGCCAGGATCAGCACCCAGGAGCACCAGCCAGGACCACAAGGCCACCACGTTTGACACTTGCTATAGGACTGGACTGGCGAATCCACATGGGGAGCCATGAGACTGGGAAATCCTGTACCCTGGTCCCAGTTAAAGGGCTTCAAACAGCCATGAACCCCTCAGAACTCTGGGAATCTCAGAAGCAGGAGCAAGGGGCCCAAAGTGAAGGCCAGGGGCAGTGCTGCCAGCTGATATAGGGATAATGCCTCTCCTGACATAACATATATTCCTTCCTCAAAAGCTCAGTTTCTGGATTTTTGCTGAGTTTCCCCTGTCTTCTACACAATAAACAGCTTCAGCACTTGCCTTTGCAATACACAGCTTCAAAACATGCCCATAAAGTTCAGAAATCGAGGAGAAAAAGAGAATATCCTTTTTTTTTAAAGCACTTTATTTTAGAATTGCTCCACATTGTCTGCAGCAGACAGCACTAACAAAGCTAAGTGCTCGGAAAGGTGAAAACCCCACGGGGTTCCTGCAGCAGTGCACATGTCACAGCCGGAGTGCTTCCAGCAGAAGCAGGGACACGGGCACATTGTAGGCATTGTCCCTCCACTGCTGCTGACACAGCACCCCTGTCCTGCAGGTTCACAGGGCGCAGCAGTGCACATGTCACAGCCAGAGTGCTTCCAGCAGAAGCAGGGACAGGGCACATTGTAGGCATTGTCCCTCCAGTGCTGCTGACACAGCACCCCTGTCCTGCAGGTTCACAGGGATGCTGGAGCCTTCCCAGGAGGCACGGGCAGGGTCAGGATGCTGCACTCAGGGAGTGAGCGCCCAACACCGCGCTGGGCCCGGCCTGCAGCACCGCTGGCTGCTGGCAGCTGCCCTGGGACAGGGGCCTGGGGCCAGCACAGCCAGGGCAGCACAGACACGGCATTCCCAGGGATGTCATTCCTCTCCCTTCTCATTCTGCTCCCTGCCATGCCCCACAGGTGTCCCAGCGAGCGGCTCTGAGCACACAGCACTCCCAGCACTGCAGCCTGACAGCGGCAGACAAGTGTCCCTTGGGGTGCACCCTTCCAGCACGCTCCCAGTGTGCCTCCTGCCCCTTCCAGCACTCCTTTTGCCCCTTCCAGCACTCCTTTCCTCCTGCTCCCTTCCAGCACTCCATTCCTCCTGCTCCGTTCTACCACTCCATTCCTCCTGCCCCTTCCAGCACTCCATTCCTCCTGCTCCCTTCCAGCACCCCTCCTGCTACCCTCCAGCACTCCTCCTGCTACCCTCCAGCACTCCACTCCTCCTGCCCCTTCCAGCACTCCATTCCTCCTGCCCCTTCCAGCACTCCTTCTGCCCCTTCCAGCACTCCTTTTGCCCCTTCCAGCACTCCTTTCCTCCTGCTTCCAGCACTCCTTTTGCCCCTTCCAGCACTCCTCCAGCCCCTTCCAGCACTCCTCCTGCTCACCTGCTGCTGGCAGGGCCCCGAGCCCACAGGCACCCGTGAGGGCTCCTGCCCCACGCCAAAGGCCGAGGGCCGAGCACAGGGGCTCCCACAGCGCGGGGCTGCACTGCAGGCAGCTCACCGAGGCTTTGGAAGCACAGACGAGAGCCCAGAGTGATCCACGGGATGAGTCAAGCAGCAGAGCACGACTGCAGCTCGCTGAGGTATTAATAGCTGTGCCGTGAGGAAACGCTGGGGGATGCCACGGCCCGGGCTGGGGGCACCTCCTGCTGCTGCTCCGTGGATGGGGAGAGGGCCTGAACCAAGCACTGAGCCAAGCACAAAACAGAGCAGCACCTGAGACATATCCTGTGATAAAGCACACATGGAGAGATCACCTCCCCTTTCTGAGGGACACCTCAGCACTGCCATCTCGCCCACTGTCACGCCCAGCGAGCTGATGGAGCAGTGAAACCACCTGGAGCTTTGCAGGCACAGCCAGGAGCCAGGCTGGGCTCTTTCCCTGGGGCAGAAGGTCTCAGCAGTGCATCTCCCAGCCCAGCAGCAGGGAGCACCAGCCTCCCAAGGCAGCTCTGGCCCCGTACAAGCAGCACATACCGCTGGCACCGTCTGTCAGCACTCAGGACTGTCCTTGTGTCCTGATGGCCACCAGCACCCAGGGCCGCTGGTGCATGTGCCAGCCAGCCAGGCTCTGTGGACACCACAGGTACAGACAGATGGACAGGCTGCTCCACTTCCCTGGCCCCCTCTATGAAATGTGCATCAGAAATTCCATCCTCTTCCTTTCCTCCAACCCCAAGGAATCATGCCTGCAGTGGTATGGAACACAGGGAAAGCAGCACAGCCCCACTGCCTGCACCCAAGAGCTCCCAGCCCGGCTGCAGCCCCCTCCCAAACCCCAGCCCAGGGCTGCCAGTGCCAGAGACAGCTTCCAACCTCATCCCCTGAACCCACCAGCCCTGCACCCCACAGCCCCCGTGCAGTGCAGGAGTCAGGGCCAGAGCTCTGCACAGGGGGATGTCACCAAAAAGCATCTCAGGTGTAGTGGTACACACACACTCTGTTTTAAGGTCAGAACACCAGGACATTTAAGGCCCCTCCAACCCAAACCATTCCATGACTCTCTATACAAAGCTTTCCAGCTCCTGAGCAGTTCCTGTACCAAATATTACACAGATATGCCAAGCACTGACACCAACATCAGCATCAGCCATGCAGCTTCCAAAAAGGAGCAGGCCTAAGTGAATAATTGTTTAAACAAGGCAGCTTTTAACTTACCCAAACATTTGTATTGTATTGGGATATTGTGGCATTTTAAAAACTGTTTTTGCCACATCAAAACACAACACAAGGGAAGGGATGTGAAGGGATTTTCTCTGCCATTCCTCTATCCCTCTGTTCCACAGCCATACATTCCCAGGTGCTATGGGAAGGTGAGGCAGCCATGGTGGCCCTGCACGCCCCAACGCACACCCTCCAGCCACAGGTCTCGCTCAGAGGGACACGTGGAGAGCACTGGTGTGGGGGAAGAGGCTCCTCAGGGTCAGCACAACCCTGGTGCAGCCCCTGGCACTCTGCAGGCTGCCCAGGCAGAGGCTCCCAGGGCAGGGGGTGGCAGGGCACCAGCCATGTCCTGCCACGAGCAGAGGGTGCACCAAGCTCAGGGTGCACACCCCAACTGCTGCCAACTGCTGCAGGACACCAGCAGTGCCAGCTGTGCCAGTCATGCCAGCCCATCACCCACTCCTGTCCTGGCACAGGCAGCTCTCCCTGCACACTGTCACCTGCACACTGTCCTGCACACTGTCCTGCACACTGTCGTGCACACTCTCACCTGCACACTGTTCCTGCACACTCTCACTTGCACACTGTCCTGCACACTCTCACCTGCACACTCTCACCTGCACACTGTCCCTGCACACTGTCCTGCACACTTTCACCTGCACACTGTCCTGCACACTGTCCCTGCAGCCCCTCCTGCCCAAGCACCCCAACAGCAGCACTCCACGTGCTGGTGGCAAGCCTTACAACAAGGAAATTTGGGATTCTCGTCTTATTATAAAATACCCACTGGTGCCTGGCGAGTGCCAGCTGCCAAGGCTGCCCATAGAAGGCACCACCAGGAGGGTGGGAAGGGCAGCAGGTGCCCCAGGGTCCACACAGCCAAACCATTCCTGGCTGTGACCTTCCATCCTCACGGGGCAGTGACCAGTGCACTCAGCACCGCGAGGTGAGTGCTGCTGAGCTTCACCCACTGCCAGCTCTCCAGCCTGTTCCAGTCCCTGGGATGCCATCCCTTCCCTCCAGGTGCTGACCACACCACACAGCCGTGTGTGGCTGCCAGAGGTGCTGAGGGGAGCAAGGGGGGCTCCAGAAATGGTAAGCAGACAGGCCCCAGGACACACAACCTCCCACACAGCCCAAACTCCCTGAGACTCTCCATCCCTGACACCACCCTACAGCAGTACAGGATAGCCAGCACTTCCAACTTACTGCTGTGATAAATATGTAATAATGGGAAAATGAGGTCATTGATGCCACATCCCCAGAAATGTTCAAGGTGAGATTGGGCAGGACTTGGAGCAACCTGGTCTAGTGAAAAGTGTCCTTGCCCATGCCAGAGGCATGGAACAAGATGGACTTTAAGGGCCCCTTCCCAACCAAACCATTCTGGGATTCCATGAGTCTATGAAAAAAATTATTCTTAAGGTTTCCTTTGCCAACAAATGCCACCATTTTAAAGCACCAACACTCTCATTCCCCAATGGGCACTGGGCGAGGGATGAGGGTGAAGGGGGAGCCAGGCACTGGCCAGGGCACTGTGGCCAAACCCAGCATGCCCACCAAACACACACACTTTAACTGGGGGAATCAGAAGCATGCCCACCACACACACATACTTTAACTGGGGGAATCAGAAGCAGAGGAACCAGCACTGTGGAGGGTGACGCTGTCAGCACGACACACCAGAGAAAACGGGGGATTAACCATAAGCAGATTTCCAAGCCTGAACAGTCCGCAGGTTTTATCAAGCACTGCAAAAATAACTTATTTCTTCCATAGCCTTGCTTCTGCACAGCCCACCAAATTAAATGAAAAGTAAACTAACAATGATTTACTGCAGATGGACATTTATTATCTGCGTAATAATACCTTGCAATCGTCACAGCATTAACTGAGACCAATTCTTTTCTTAGTCACTGTACTCTTGCATAAACATATAGTAAATTAAACAATCTAAAACCAGGCATTTATTAGGGTTGTCTCTACACTTGCCTGAACATCATTTGAGGACGTGAGTCATAAAACAAGCTAGATTTTGAGTTCTAAAGTTTAATTTAATGTCAAGGAGTACTGGGTACAAACCGCAGATTGCTCTCATGGAAGAACACCTATTTAGTATTTAGGTCTGGCTTGTTAACTGGTAAATCAAACAGATGTGGCCAAATTAGCTACTGAGATGATCTAAGATGTGCTATGTCTACAGCAGCCCTGACACTTCAAAGGCAAACCCAGGGAATCTCAAGGAGATAAAACATTTCCATCACAATAACGGGTGACACGCGCCGGCAGGATACATGTAATAAAGGAAGGACAACAAGAGATGAAATGGAAATTTGTTTTGCAGAAGCCAAGAATAGAACATGATTTATATGCACTTATTTTAATTTATTTCAGGCTGAATGCAATTTATCTAAAGTCATCAAAAATTAATAGGCCATATAGAAAGTAGTAGTAATAAATCCAAACTTGGGGCACACAGCAAGCACATCTCTTTTCAATTGCTATTAGCACTTCACTATCTAATTAATCCAGCGTGTTATCTCGCCTGGAAAGCCAGGCAATCCAGCCTGGCAGGACACACACTGACTGTGTGGCCCTGGCATGCTGTAAGACATTGAAAGGCCAAAACTGAGACCAGCCCAGAGAGGGAGCCCAGCAGAACCCACTGCCCTGGGAGCGGGCACCCCAAAGCTGCAGCTGCAGCCCCCAGTGTCCCACAGGGCAGTGCCACAGCCAGAGCACTGTGTGTCCCCACAGGGAGCTCCCCAAGGGTGACCAGAGCATCCCAGCAGGGAGCTCCCCAAGGCTGACCAGAGCACTGTGTGCCCAGCAGGGAGCTCCCCAAGAGTGACCAGAGCACTGTGTGTCCCCACAGGGAGCTCCCCAGGGGTGACCAGAGCACTGTGTGTGCCCAGCAGGGAGCTCCCCAGGGGTGACCAGAGCATCCCAGCAGGGAGCTCCCCAAGAGTGACCAGAGCACTGTGTGTGTCCCCACAGGGAGCTCCCCAAGAGTGACCAGAGCATCCCAGCAGGGAGCTCCCCAAGGGTGACCAGAGCACTGTGTGTCCCCACAGGGAGCTCCCCAAGGGTGACCAGAGCACTGTGTGTCCCCAGCAGGGAGCTCCCCAGGGGTGACACCAGGTGACACTGCCCCAGCAGGTGAGCCCTTGCCAGAGGCTCTCACCCAACCCAGAGTACATTCCAAGCACTTCCACCAGCACCCACAGCTTGTGTCCAACACCAAGAGCAGCAGGAGCAGGGCAAGGGCAGGGCCAGGGCAGTGCCACCCCTGGCCCCAGCCTGTTCCCATGGGCTGGCAATGGAGACAGGGCAGGAGGAGCAGCACGTGCCCTACCCCAGCACCCTGCTCTGTGGCACTCTGGGGACACTGGAGGTGAGGCAGGAGCAGCAGCTGCCTCCTCCCAGCTGGAGGCTGAGGGGTCAGTCCCCACCAAAGAGGCAGCACGGAGCAGAACCCCCTCCCTCTCCCTGCACGTTCTGCATGTCTGTGCTGAAGGGGCTCAGACCCCAGCACAGGCAGGGACAGGGCTCTGGGTAGTCCCCCCAGCTGCCACAGCAACTCAGAGCAGAGTCTGACCACAGAGCCAGGCTGGAACAGCTGCTCAGCACATGCACGGAGCTCACTGACCACAGAGCTGAAGCAAGAACCTGACAGACCTCAGTCCCTATTTAGATCCAAAGGAAATCAATGGGCATACCAAAAGGAATATTTTCCTTTACCAAGAATGACAGTTTAAGTGAAATACTGGGACTCATATTTTTTAAAACTTCAGATACATCTGTCAGGGTTGGGCAATTTCGCCTAAAAGGGAAACTTTCTATGTGCCATAAGGGAGAAACTATTTTTGCAATCTTCCCTTTGGCTCAAAATCTGCTGCTGGGATTTTTCAGGAGGCAGCACTCCACACACTCGAAAAAACTGACGGCTCTAAAATACATATTTATGGTTTCCTGATATAGGGAATAAGAACAGAAGAAAGTAATGATAAGCTGCAGGAAATGTTACTGATCCTGGCAGCAGGACAGACAGCAAACTGGGATCAGCGGCGGAGTCGGGGGAGGACAGGAGTGAAGGAAGGTGGCAGTGGAGCCCAGACACTGCCCCAGGGATGCTGGCCAAGGACAGACAGGCTCAGGCACAGGGCTGCTCAGCTGCACGCACAGGGATGCTCCAGCACAGGGATGCAGGGATGTCTGGCCACAAGACGCTCCTTTACAGGGGTGCTCAGGGGGTCTGTGGGGATCCCCAGCACAGCCTCATGCAGCAGCCCTGGTCCCCAGGCTGCATGACCCCCAGCCCCCTGCAGCAGCCCTGGCTCACAGCAGCCCGTGCAGCAGCCCTGGTCCCCAGGCTGCCATGACCCCCAGCCCCCTGCAGCAGCCCAGCTCAGGTGGGACCCAGCTGCCTCGGGTGAGGCACACCACAACTCACTGCATCTCCACTGGGCTCCACGCTCAGGGAGTTGACCCTCTCAGAAAGAGGGAAAAGCACATTTGGGAGCGCAGGGTAACACACATCTCTGTTGCACAGTCAGGAGATGACAGCCTGTGCTCTGGGCTCCCCTCAGCTCTCTCCAGAACTGCCGCCTGACTGCTGAGAGGCAACACAGCCATCACACCAAAGGGCTTAAAGATCTGCTCTGGAGATCATACGAGGCCTCCATGCACAGGGAAACAGGTAAGGAAAACTGTTGGGCGGGATGGAGACAGGAGAACCTCAGGAGCCTGTGAAATGCACAGCCTGGCCCTGGAAGGAGCGTTGGTGAGTCAAGATCAGCAACATCCATCTGGCCATGATCAGGGACAGGGACTGGTCATTTGCTGGGTCAGCACTCATCACATCCCACAGCTGTGCAGCTGGCACCTCCCAGCCTGGGGACACCAGAGGCTGGTGCAGGTGGCAGAGGCTGTGGCTTGTGGGACTGCCACGGAACCAGAGCCCAGGAGCAGCATCTGTCACACAGCCTCTGATGGCATCAGCCATCAAACGTGCCAGGACAGGGTGGGAGAGAGGCTGAGCATGGCCCTGCTGTGCCACCAACACATCCAACAGCAGCAGGAAGGACAGGAGATCTCACTGCTTTATTGCCCAGGTCTGCAGGAAGAGCCTGTGGTGGCAACAGTGAGGGAGGGGAGTGGGAGGAGAGCAGAGCCAGTGGGAGAGGGATCCAGCCCAGGAGGAGCAGATGGCACAATTCCCCCTGGACCAAATCATATTTAATTTTTCTATCAATTTTCATTAGCCTTTTCCCATGCCTCTGGTTCATCTTCAGCATTTCAGGATTTGTTAAAAATAAACCATTACTGTCTTAGGGAGCTCCTCGGCCAATTATTTTAATACTCCTGGGTACCAGTTATCCAGCTCTGCCACTGTTAAACTGCCTTACTTAAACTGTCACTTTTTAACCTTTTTCTTAGCTCCTGTAGCAGTAGAAAACAACGGCCATGAGTTTGCATTTCGCTACTGCTTTGCAAATGGCAAACAGAAATAATCACAGAAAACTTCTGTATCAGCCCAAAGTATGTCCCACTTTGCCTTGTGAGGTCCAGCCCTGTAACAGGCTGATGTGTGTACCTCAGGTATAGTCCTCCTCCTGCACCTGGTACCTGACCCAAGGACACTGAACGTGTTAATTAGAAAACTTCCACCAACCTCAGAAGACAGATATTTGGGCACTAAAAAGACCCTCGGTGTGCAGATGCACTTTGGGCAGTGGAGCAAAGAATGAAACCCCTTGGGCATAGGAAGAATTTCTTCATGGAAAGGGTTGTCAGTCACTGAAAGGGGCTGCTCAGGGAGGGTTGGAGTGCCCATCCCTGGAGGTGTCCCAGGAATTCCTGAGGTGGCTCTCGGAGCTCTGGGCTGGGGACAGGGGGGGCATGGGGCACAGCTGGGACTCGAGGCTCTAGGCAAGCTCCTGCAGCGCTGATGGCTGTGTAATTGCGTGCTCTGGCAGGAGTGTGGGCTGTGAGAGGGGGGTGGAAGGGCAGCTGCAGCAGAACCTCGGCCCCTGCAGCCCCCAGCCCAGCGCTGCTGGCTCCCAGCAGGTGCTTCCAACCCACAGCTTTACACAAGGTGCCACCAGGACTCTAATGAGCAAGTGCCTCATTATTTCATCTGTTAATTAGCCACTTCTCCACCCCCTGTCACCTCACATTACTAAGCCCTGCCGTCAGGGCCACTGGGGTAATGCTGGCCCTGGTGTTTGCAGTTGTTAGGATGGAAGCTCTGGCCAGAGAGCACAGCTCAGAGCTGAGCTACTGCCATTAATGAACCACAGCACCCAGACTTGCAGACCATGGATTAGTGGAGGACAGCATCACTGACACCAGAAGTTGAACCACGACTGTTTGTGACCTCACCTACATCAGAATGACAGTTCTGAAAAGCCTGTGAACATGCTGACCAGAGATGGTGTGAACTGCTCAGGCCAGGGCTGACAGAATAGCATTGTGTCCTTTCCTCTGCTTCCAGAAGATGCATCAAATATCTTGTAGGACAGAAAAAGTAATAGCAGCAAATAAAACAGGTTTCCCTTCAGCTGGACAAGATCACAACCACTTTACACAGATTTCTGGAAAAAGAAAAGACAGCCACTTCCAGAACTTCTAGCCCAGAGAAATTATTCTGAAAGGTAGTTTTCCTCCTCTACATCTCAGCGCATGAAGCAGATACCATCAGATCTGCCACATGCAATCCCATCAGTTTGCAGGATTTATCTCCTTTGTCTGTGCCAGAAAATTTAATGGGTCTCTTGGTCCTAATGTTCTTCACTCAGCAAAGAGTCTGAGCGTTTCAGATAAGAGACATACTTAAGGCTTTGGCAAAGAAGTTTAGAGTTTAATTGCTGCTTCAAAATTTGATCAATCGTGCTGCTATGGCAAGATTCCCACAGAACTCAAGAAACGGATGCCAACAGATGGCCACCCACTCCCCAGATCCAGCGGTACAGCTGGGGCTGATCCTGCCCCGAGGCTGCAGCTAGCCTCACAAGGGCTGCACACTGCAGCCACCCTGTTCACACCCCCATCCAGCTGTGGCCAGCTGTGCAGGAGCTGCACAGCAGCTGCTGAGGACCACGCCAGGCTCTGCCCATTGCACTACATGCCTGCAGCTGTAGGAGTCTGCATCTCGCATTCCAACCACGGCCTGGAGAAGGCAGAGATCTTGGGCGATCCTGACGACCCCTTCCCACACTGACACTCCCAAAGCACCTACCCCTGGCTCCCAGGAGCAGCGCTGTGCTCTGAACCAATTCGAGGGGCAGCTCCTGAGTCCCACCAGCTGTAAGCAGCACTGCCTGGGGCTGCACAGCACCTGCAGCGTGCCCATGTGGAACAACAGAATCCTTCACCCTTCAGCAAAAGGGAACTCGGCATCAGAGCTCACCCTCGGGCACTGCCAGCTCCAGCACCAGCTCCTCCAGCCCTTCCAGGTCTGGAATGGAGCTTGGAATGGAGCTGGCAGGGTCAGCACCTCCACCTTGCCCTTGTGCTTCCCTGCCCAGCACCAGCATGGTGAGGCAGCAGTGGGAGCCCTGCTCTGGAACACCAGTGACAGCACTGGCACAGAGCTCTAGAGAGAGCACAGAGCTCCAGAGACAGCACACAGGATCAGCACACAGCTCTGTCACACAGCTCCAGAGACAGCACAGGGTCAGCACAGAGCTCCAGAGACAGCACAGAGGATCAGCACACAGCTCTGTCACACAGCTCCAGAGACAGCACAGAGCTCCAGAGACATCATAGAGCTCCAAAGACAGCACAGGGTCAGCACACAGCTCCAGAGACAGCACACAGCATCTCCAGCACACAGGATCAGCACACAGCTCTGTCACACAGCACACAGCTCCAGCACGCAGCTCCAGAGACAGCACACAGGATCAGCACACAGCTCTGTCACACAGTTCCAAAGACAGCACAGGGTCAGCACAGAGCTCCAGAGACAGCACAGAGCTCCACAGACAGCACAGGGTCAGCACAGAGCTCCAGAGACAGCACAGAGCTCCACAGACAGCACAGGGTCAGCACAGAGCTCCAGAGACAGCACAGAGCTCCAGAGACATCATAGAGCTCCAAAGACAGCACAGGGTCAGCACACAGCTCCAGAGACAGCACACAGCATCTCCAGCACACAGGATCAGCACACAGCTCTGTCACACAGCACACAGCTCCAGCACGCAGCTCCAGAGACAGCACACAGGATCAGCACACAGCTCCAGAGCACAGGATCAGCACACAGCATCTCCAGCACACAGGATCAGCACACAGCTCCAGAGATAGCACAGGATCAGCACACAGCATCTCCAGCACACAGGATCAGCACACAGCTCCAGCACACAGCTCCAGAGCACAGGATCAGCACACACTCCAGAGATAGCACAGGATCAGCACACAGCATCTCCAGCACACAGCATCTGCTCACACCCAGCGCTCCAGGCACGAGGAGATGTGTGCCACGTGGTGCCACACCTGGGCATGCACAGACACACCTCAGCTCACACAGCACAGCCGCTCTCTTGCATGCCCTCACCGTGTGAGCCTTCCCCAAACAGCACGATTTCCAAAGGAAAACCAAGGCCAGGTGGATCCCAAGTGGCACCACAGCCAGACCCCCCTCAGCCCCCACAGCTGCTCCCCACAGAGACCCTTGCCTGGGGTCCCAGCAGCCAGGCCGGGGACTGTGATCTGCAGTTTGGGCATGTTTTACACTTATTTATTTCCCTTTTAATACATTTTGGCATAATTGTCTCTTATCTTAATTAATATCAGGAAAATTACACAGTCTCCCTCTAAAAAGAGGAGGCAGAGAAGCATTGTGTAGGGAAGTACTTGTAGAAACAAAACAAGGAACCTCAAACTCTTACCTCAAGTAAATCAGCATGACTTTACTGCAGCTAATTGAGTTATCTTCAAATGCCCAGAAATCAAAGCAGAGAGGGAGAGACACTTTGCCCTCCACACGATGTCCTCTTTAAAAATAAATCACTGCTCCTCATCTGTGATAATTCACTTGTGGGGAGTTTTGAGTAAGTTAGAGACAGGACCTCTGAGCTGTTTTGATGATGTGATTTATTCTCTTATCTTCCACACAGGCAGCAAGGGTGAGTTCAGCTCACATCTTCACTGCATGGTTCAGAAGGTCACAAGACCCTCAGTTACAAGACTTTTTAAGGAGTTATTGACCAATAAAACACTGCCAACAAGGATATTTATGGTTTTGACCCAATCCTTAAATATTTCATCTTATGGACCCATGCTGCAGTGTGAGCTTTCTTAGCCACTCATGTTATGGCACACAGACCCACAGTGCTGCATCCTAAACTCCTTGGTTACCTCTGGAACTACTTTTATTTTTATGTCTTAAACTCTAAAACTCTAAACTTTCCTTTCCTTAGCTCAACGTGTCTCTGCTTTAGACTGTAAATCCACGTTCTCACTTCTGGCACCTCAGTTTGGGAGCCTTTTCCAAGGGCTCAGACCAAATCCTGGGTTTGATTCTCAGCTTTGGCTCCCAGGCCCAAAGCTCTGGGAGTTCCCTGCATTTCGGATTCCAGCAGTCACCTCTCAGCTCCGTGGCACAGGAAGGTGTCTGTGTGACGTGTCCCTGTCACAGCCCAGCCACTGAGCCCAGCAAGAGGGGACAGAGGGAGAGCTCCAAGCTTCAAAGGGCAGAACAGGGTCCCCGGTGGCACAAGCAAGACCCAGACACCATCCCCAGCCACTGCTGCAGGCACTGCTGCTGCTCAGAGCCTCCCTGGGCTCACACGAGGAGATGAGAGAGAGTGAGAGACAAACACAGAGATGATGGCAGGGAATGCCACTGGGAGTTTTTAAACTTTTGTTTCACTCTGGACGGATCAAGAATCCATCTTCTTCTTCAAAATTATTTCTGGAGAGCCCAAATCCCCAAGCTGGCGGGGCTCAGGGCCACCAGCAGTGCCTGCAGTGCTGGTGGCAAAAGGGAACCCCCAGGCTCGGGGTGCCTGGCCCAGCACCACACACCCCAGGGACCCACAGAGCCCCAGCCCAGGCAGGCCACACCAAAGCCTGGCCCCAACACAGGGAAAAGTCATCAGATGGGAAACACTTCCAGAAGAGCGCTTTGTATTCCAAAAATGGCATTTCTTAGCAGAGAAGCTTGCCTTGACAATTTCCTGGTTATTCCCTGACACAGAAGCAGCTGCTCCTTGGTTTCAGCTCAGGAAGCACCCACAGGCTTGAGCTGAAATATGGATCCAGTGGCCCCAGGGAGGAGGACAGGTGACAGCAGAGGGGACAGGGGGCAGGTACAGTGTGAGGGGACATCACAGCAGATCCCAGAGCCAGACAAGTACCACAGCCATTTGCCAGCATTCCAACAGTTGTGTTGTTGCTGATCGGTTTTTAAAAGTTTTTCACCGTTTTTTAAATTCAAGTTTTCTTATATTAAAGAAAGCAACAGAAAAGCAAAGGCATCATGCCCTTCCTGCTGTACTGGAGATTCTTGAGATACACAAATTCTTTTGCACGCACTTAATTTCTGCTGCAAAGATCTGATGCCAATTGAATCTCTTTTAATAAGAAAGACTTTCACTGGAAAAAAAAATCTTACTTTAAGGAATCCATAACTTTTTTTTTCATTCTCAGCTTTGCTGTCAAAGCTCTCCCTTGCCTATCTGTTCTGCTGTCTGGTCCTCTTGCTCACTTTTGTAATTAAGAATGAGGTGGGGGAGCTGGAGAAAACTAAATTACTTCAGTGTCCCATCAAGGGGACAGAGCAGAGCAGAATGATGCCCTGGGCAGCACTTCCAATCCTGCTCACAGCACTGACTCGTTTCCATGGCCTTTCACCAGCCAGCAGCTCCAGCAGCGCTGATTCTGCGGGCACAGGGCCCTTACACAGCTCCCACGAACAGGCTTGTGCATCTTCTGAAGGAGCACAGAATCCCAGAGTGGTGTGAGTTGGGAGGGACCTTGGAGATCATCCAGTTCCACCCCTGGCAGGGGCAGAGCCCCTTTCCCCTGGATCAGGCTGCTGGGGCAAGAGTAAATTTGCCAAAGTAAAACATCCTGGCAGAGGCTGCCACCCTCAAATGGCTGTGACCAGAGGAAGCATCACCATCAGGCCCATGGTTGCCAAAACCCACCAAGGCCACCCAGGAGCTGCTGGGAGGAACACAGCCACCCACAGGCTGTGCCAGAGGCAGCACAGGAGAGCTCCAGGAGCAATGCCAGGAAACACAGAGCCTGGTCTCAGGAGAGAGCCCTGAGACATGGAGGGAGAGGAAGGAAGCCACACCTTCAGCTCCGGGGGACTGGGACAGTACCAGGCACAGGAACAGCTCCTCTGCTGGCTCTGGCACCGAGGGACGACGTGGGGACAGGGGGTTCCTGTCAGCAGTTCTGTCCACAGCCTGTCCACAGCACAGGACAGCTCCCACCACTGCAAGGGACAGGGCAATGCCTCACTGTCTCACTCGTGTTAATTAGGGACTGGGCTACTTTGCTGTGTGCCATCAGTTAAACTCACACAGAGGGAAACCAACAAATCCCCAGATCTCCCGGAGCAGGGTCTCCTAGAGAAGGATCTCCTGCAGCAGGATCTCCTCACTCCCAGGCACCCTTTCCTCCACATCACCTGAGTGAGACACAGCTGTCCCCACAGCATCCTCCCAGTGCAAGAGCCACTTTTGCAATTTCCTTACCACACACGGGCACTCCACACATGCACCCACCAGGGCACAGCTGGAATTAGACTGAGACAGACTTTTTGCAGAGCAAAGTGATCCTGTTTGGAAGCCCGCTGTACCCATAACCAAGGCTGACAGACAGCAGCCCGGCCCACACCCAGAGCAGAGGCTCCAGCCATCAGCTCTGTGCCCTGTGGTAACCCCTGGGAACACACTGGCAGCATGTGACAAACCCTCTGTGTGACACAGGCACTGACACCTCTGCAGCAGCAAGGAGGTCCTGATGCCTCTCCCTGGTTTTAAGAATTTGGGAGCCACATATAGCTAAGGGATAAGGGGGTTTAACCTCGGTATTTTAATAAGGATCCTTACTGGTGCACCACTTCACCAAGGTGGAATGTGCTGCAATACACACAAACAGATCACATATGCCATTTACAGACCTTACAAATTAGCATAGCTAACAAGGATGCCCCGATGGGAGGCCGGGATGAATGGTGTGATATTCCCCCATCCCTGGAATTCCCCCCAGGATGAGCCAAATCTCCAGTTCACAGGAGGTGTTCCAGAGGGGACCCTGGTTTCCCAAGGTAGTGTAAGGTTTTAGGGTCTCCTGTTATGAGGCCTTTAGGATGTTTGGTCTCCGGGCCTAACAGAATACCAGGATTATGCTAAGTTATCCAACTTAAGGAATTACAAGGATGCATGTTAAACATCAAAGTTATCGTAAAGGTACAGAAAAGAAAAGTCAAACTATCTTCCTGGCATGAGTCCGACAAACAGGAGCTTCCTGCAGGACTCATTCCATGCCCAGCACAGGCAGGCCAGGGACACAGGAGCACTTTGTCCCTAGCACTGTGCCCACCCAGCACTACAGCCCTTCTCCTGCCCACAGCACCAGCACGGGTGTGCTGCAGGCAGCCCAGCACCACTGCACGGGTGCTGCAGCCCAGGAATGCCGCCTCCTCCTCCTCCTCCTCCTCCTCCTCCTCCTCCTCCCCGTGCTATCTCCTCCTCCTCCTCCCCGTTTGCTGGGAGCCTGCACCATCCATCAGCACACGCCCAGATCATCCTGAACCTGCCACTCAGCCCTGTGCTGCCCCAGCCCCAGGAGCACAGGTGACCACAAACGGTGCAGAGAGGAAGCCAACATCTGCACGGATCTGCGTCAGCTCTAAGCCACCAGAGACGTGGGCAGGTTGCTGTTTCCAACTCTGTCCTCATGTGCTGGGCGTGGACATCCCTCCAGTGTCTCCTTCCCCTTCACCAAGCAGCAATCGGTCCCCTCCCAGCTGCAGCCCCTCCAACCACCACAAACTCCGTCCTACTCTGCGATCCTGACCTCAGGAGCAGGGAGCAGGGCAGGGACTGCTGCTCCTGCGTGCCCAGAAGTGCTGTACCTGCAACTGAACCCTTGGGGAACAGCGTCTGTGCATCGACACAAACTGACCCTCTGAAGGACCAAAACTGCATCCCACACGACTCAACTGTGCCACAGCCCAAAGCCCTGAGGCTGCAATGCCGTCCCCTGGGAGCAGAGCAGGGCACAGGTGGACAGCCTGGCACTGCATGGCACCAGAACGGGAACAGGAAACACGTCAGGAGAGCGGATCACTGCCAGCCTGAGCATGGCCCAGCGCTGCCAGCCTGGCACTGGGCACGGAGATGCTGAGCTTCCACTCCTGTCCGCCAGGAAAAGCAATTCAAACCTTGTCGTTCTGGAAGGATTCGAAGCAGCTGCTGAAGCTGCAGTGACAGAAGCAGCACCTGAGAGGTTTCACAGAATCACAGACAGGCAGTGGCAGGCAGCAGCCCCAGGAGCACGAGGCTGCTGCAGCAGCACCGTGCTTTGGGCAGCCTGTGCCACTTCAGCGCCTGTGCCACTGCCCACGAGGGCAGCAATGCCCTGCTGAGGGCTGGGGCTTCCACTGCCCTGCAGGGGGAGAGGGCAGAGGGGGCCAGGACAGCTCCCCCTCTGCAGCATCCTCAGCCTGTCTGCCCTGCTGTCAAGATCACCCTCCCGGCCCCTCTACCTGGTACTTCTTTGTCAGGGAAGGAGTTCACTGCCAGGCTGTGCCCTCTGCCCAGCTCAGAGCTCTCCAGCTGCCAGCCCCCAGCAGTCCAGGGCTTCCACCTGACAAACAGGAATAGCCAGACAAGCAAAACCCTGTGAAGTGCAGCTGAGCATGTAAATGCTACAAAATAAGAGCAATTTATTCCACAGTTTACAAGTCAGTCTGCGGTCCTCAGAGATAATTCTGCTGTCAGGTGCTTATGTTCCTCCAGCAATGCCAGGCTACACAAGCTGCTTTTGTGCCTCTATTAGCCCACACATGTGCAGATCCTCCTTTTCCACATTATATTTGCATTCAACACTTAAAGTTTTGCTTGATCTGCGCTGCAAACTAAGTGCAATTCTGTTGTTAGATTGCATGGAAAACCAGAGCGGGCTTCTGATCAGCATTTATTATTCAGTACACTGAAACATACTGATCCTTCTGGAAAGGTCTGGCAGTCTGGAAACACCTTTTGCACCCAGTTGTTCCCAGTCACACACTGGTGGTGTGCTGTCTGAGCTCCATTGTCTCTCACCTAGGAGCAAACCACCCCTTCCTGAGAGTTGGACTTTAATTTATTCTCCAAATCTGCTGAATCAGTCCTGTTCTACTCCAGAGTCACTCCTGCACAGCCTCACTGCTGTGCAGGGTATTTTACACTTCTGTTTCTCCCCATCCTTCCTGGCAGGCAGGTGCCCAGCCAGTGCTTTGCTCGGGTGCCAAGGCACACGAGTCACCCACAGCCCCTGCTCCCCTCTCCAGAGGGAAGAACACCCACAGCCCTGTGCCTGCCCGGGCTGTCCCAAGCCCCAGAGCAGAGGGATCTCCCTGGGGCAGGACTCAGCACTGAGGACCTCACCAAAGGAGCAGCTCCACCCCTGCACCCCGCGGCACTTGTGCAGCCCAGGCTGCTGCAGGACCACGGAGCAGCACATGGCAGAGCCTGAGCTGGGCACAGGAGGGGACTGCAGCTACCCACAGCCACCCAGAGCGGGGCACAGGGGCACAGGCTGTGCCCTGGACACCGTTTGGTGACACAGGGCTTTCTGAGCCACAACAAACACTCAGCCCAGCCTGAAACCACCTCATAGTAACAAACCATTTCATTTCTACGGAAGAACTTCCTCCCTGTGAGACTGGAGAGGCCCTGGCACAGGGTGCCCAGAGCAGCTGTGGCTGCCCCTGGATCCCTGGCAGTGTCCCAGGCCAGGCTGGAGTGGCCTTGGAGCAGCCTGGGATAGTGGAAGGTGTCCCTGGCATGACAGGGGGTGGAATGAGGCATAAGGTCCTTTCCAACCCAAATGATTCTGTGATTCTGTGACTCTGTAAAGGAAACACATCAGTAAGAGCCACAAAAAACTCGCTCAGTTCCACAGTGTGCACAGGGAGCTATAGGAGGGGCAGCTGCTCCCCTCAGCTCCTGCTGCTCCCATCTGGGGGGCAGAGCTTGAGGCCAACCTGACTGGCATCCACATTTGACATCAGCAGGTCAGTCTGTCACTAATTGAATTATACCTGCATTACTTAATAAACAAAGAATACTCTCCACATTACAAGGATGTAATCCTTTAATTGGTTTATGAGCACAGAGTCCCATGGGAAGTGTCACAAATCCATCAGGATGCCCTGAGCACTGCGTTTCTGAGCTGCAGAGATAACGAGTGTCATATGCCAGCAGTCGGCTCTGGGCTGAGCTGAAAGGGAGCTGAGCCAGCTCTCTGCCCTGCTCCACACCACCAGCACACCAGCAGCAGCCCTTCCAGCTGCTCCTGAGGCTGAGGAGCTGCCAGCACCACCGCAGCAGCAGCTGGCAGTCAGACCCTGTCCCTGCAGCCCCCAGCCCTGCGGCCCCCTCCTCCCGGGCTGCTGCCCACCCTGTCTGCAGGGTGACCCCCACCCAGAGCCCCTTCCAGGCAGGGTGGGCAGGGAGCACTGCAGCCTCACCAGTGCCTCCAGTCCCGTCCACTCTTGATTCTCTGGGCCTTGCCAACACAGTCCCACCTGACTGCCCAGATATGGAGGGGACGCGGGTCCTCCTCGTCCATCCTCTCACCCTAGAAATCCCCTTCTGCTGCCTCACACAACCTGCTACTGCAGATGTAAACCAAAACCATCTCTGTGAAACTCAGCACTCTTCAAAAGCCTTGGCAGAGGGAAACCACGCTCTGCAGGAGGCAGGTATCTGCTCCATGACACCTCATGCACACAGCTCGGCGCAGGAGCAAGCCTCTGCTGTGCAAAATCCACTGCAGCACCTGAAGCACCAGCACTGCTGCTCCAGCTTGCACTGCTGGCCATGCTGAGGGCAAGGATGGAACAGGGCACGGACACATGCTGGCCACACGGGAGGGCACAGAGCACTCAGCACTGCTGGGCACACCAACAGCACGGAGGGCACAGAGCAGGGGGCACGGCAGTGCAGCTGGGACCCGCGTGCTCTACACTGTCCCTGTAGGGAGCAGATTGCCAGATGTGTGTGCTGCTCCCCAGATGCTTGGGTTAGATTTTCTGTGCCTGGCATCGCAGGAACACCGTGTGGTGCCCCTGGAGTACGAGAGGTTCCTCTGATCCATGTGTGGCAGCTGTAGTACTGCTGTCCTTCACTCTCCTCCTGTAGCATTCACGTCTCCCCACAGCCCAGTACAAACCAGGGACGCGTTACCGACCATTGGGGAACCATTTGGGTACCTTATTAACACCTAAACCCACATTCCAGATGGCAAGGAGCAAGTCCAGCCTCTCCCCAGCATTCCAAGTCTCGCATCCTTCTAGCCACACAATTTCAGTCCTCGTTATTGTTCTTTATTTACTGTTATAACTTTCCAGATGGAATTTAAGTGCAGTCACACGCTCTGTACATTGATTGGCTTCTTTAATGCTCTTTAGAAGAAATGAAACTCGCTCGGTTGAGCCCTTTGTGCCTGTTGGAGACACCACGGGAGGCCCTGGCAGAGCTGGTGGAGCGTGGCGGGGCCGAGCGGAGCGCAGGGGCACACAGTGCCACAGCCCCAGGGCAGCTCAGCTGGCACCCACCTGGATACACAGCACAATGCTCATTTAAACACTACTGTCCTCATCTGTTCCCTTAGAAATTCACACAGTTCTCATCTGCTGCTAACAGCAGCTGCCACCACCCAGCCTGACCTCCCGTGCCTTTTTCCACGGCGTTTATCATGTTTTCCTTCTAGGGCAGGGAAGGACAGGGGATTGCTTCAATCCACAGAAGATGCATGTTTGCAGAATGCTTCTTAAATAACACATGCTAGGTGTCTCCAACTCAGGGCAATAATGAACACAACAGGAACGCCAGCCCTTGGGAGGCAACCTCTCATTTCAGCCACATCAGGACACCAGACCCTGCTGGAGGGATCCTCACTGCTCACCAGAGGGGGAGTGCAGAGAGAGGGGGGGCCATGTGGGACACCTGCAGGATCCAGCTGCAGATGAGCAGGGGGCTCTGTGCAAGGAACATGGAGTATTAGAAGGCAGGCTGCCCCCCCTAGTCCCTAAATGCAATCCTTGCCATGTACCTGGGGTAAGGACACATCTGTTTTCAGTGGCCCAACACGCCAGGGCAGCAAGTGATGAATAGCCCACAAAGGAGTCCCCATGCATGTGCTCTGCTGGCTGAGCCTCTGAGGCCACACGTCACCAGGGTGGCTGATTGTCTCCATGTTCATCCCCACCCCTGGCCCTCAGCACACCCTATGGGGCCTGAACGTTACCAGACCCACACTGGGAGGACAGGTGGTCACCGGGAGGCACCTGCAGCACATCTCCAACCCAGTGCAGGCCACGCCAAGGACCCCTGCCCCAGGGCCTGCTGGGACACCTTGCTGCTGGGCAGCACTGGAGCCTAGATGGGGCTTGTGCTGCTAGCCTGGTTCTTTACACCGAAGATGAAAGATGCTCAATTGTCTACATCAGCTTGCCCAGGTTCAGCTGTGGCACTCAGGGCCACGGTGCTCTCCTGCCCAGGGTACTGCTGGTGTGCAGAGCCCTCCCAGCCCGGCTGTGACACGGCAGACTGTCCCCAAAGGCTGTGACACGGCAGACTGTCCCCAAAGGCAGCCACGGCCAAAGCTGAGGCTCCGACGCAGAAAGCAGCCGTCACTTCTTGGACGTGCAGTTTGGAGCCTGGTCCCCAAGAGCAGCGTCACTGCAGCCGGCGGAGATGAGACACAAGGCTGACGTGTCAGGAGGAGCCACGAGCACAGCAAACCTGCCCACGGCACCGCGACACCAAACCTGCCCACGGCACCACCCGGCCTGCCCACAGCGCGCGGGGCGCAGCAGCACCGGCTGGATGCGACGGCAGCCGGCAGCAGAGGCTCCTGTGAAACAGCACGTACCCGGCAGCACACTGACTCACGGCTGACAAGGCGACAAATCCCGCTCGCCTTACTCAGACCCGCTCCCACGAGCCCTATCGGGGAGCGTTGCATCAGGGCTTGCAAAAGTGCGTTGGAGAAAACAGGAACGACGCAGCTCCCAGAGCCCCGGCGGCGCTGCCGGAGCCCCGGCGGCACGGCCTGCTTGTGCCCAGGCACTGCCTGCCTGTGCTAGTGGCACTGCCTGTGCCCATGGCACTGCCTCACTGTGCCCATGGCACTGCCTCCCTGTGCCCATGGCACTGCCTGCCTGTGCTAGTGGCACTGCATCCCTGTGCCCAGGCACTGCCTCACTGTGCCCATGGCACTGCCTCCCTGTGCCCATGGCACTGCATCCCTGTGCCCATGGCACTGCCTCACTGTGCCCATGGCACTGCCTCCCTGTGCCCATGGCACTGCCTGCCTGTGCCCATGGCACTGCCTCACTGTGCCCAGGCACTGCCTCCCTGTGCTAGTGGCACTGCCTGCCTGTGCCCATGGCACTGCCTCACTGTGCCCATGGCACTGCCTCCCTGTGCCCGGGCACTGCCTCCCTCCCTGAAATAATGAGAGTCACTGTGCACTGCCTCACTGTGCCCATGGCACTGCCTCCCTGTGCCCATGGCACTGCCTGCCTGTGCTAGTGGCACTGCATCCCTGTGCCCAGGCACTGCCTCACTGTGCCCATGGCACTGCCTCACTGTGCCCATGGCACTGCCTCTCTCTGCCCATGGCACTGCCTCCCTGTGCCCGGGCACTGCCTCCCTGTGCCCAGGCACTGCCTCCCTGTGCCCATGGCACTGCCTCACTGTGCCCAGACACTGCCTCACTGTGCCCATGGCACTGCCTGCCTGTGCCCATGGCACTGCCTCCCTGTGCCCATGGCACTGCCTCACTGTGCCCAGGCACTGCCTCACTGTGCCCATGGCACTGCCTCCCTGTGCCCATGGCACTGCATCCCTGTGCCCATGGCACTGCCTGCCTGTGCCCGTGGCACTGCCTGCCTGTGCCCAGGCACTGCCTCACTGTGCCCAGGCACTGCCTTCTTGTGCTGGGGCAGACACTTCACACCCCAGGCAATCCCTTAAGCCTGGCTTAGGCATCATGTGCAGCAGAACGTCTCTGCATGACTCCCCAGTGGTCCTAAGGCAATCCCATCCCAATCCCAGGACCAGCAGCACCAGGGGACTGAGAACACATCCTGGGGATTCCTCTCAATGTGACCTCCTCCACCATGCCTTTCCCTCATTGTCTGTGGTTTCTTTGTACACCTGCTGTCCCACAGCTGGTGAGACCTGCTGCAGGACTCACAGCGCTGCCACAGCTCACTGTGGTGGGCTCCTGCTGCTCCATCCCCCATGGCCAACTACAGAGACCAGGAAGTATAAATAATTGGAAATAAATACGCAGGGAATATCAGCTCTCTGGCAATGAAACAATGCTGAGGCAACAAAAACTGAAGAGTTTTATCTGTCTGCAATCCAAAAGAATTCCAACATGATCTTGACAGAGAAGCCTAAATAAAAACTTCAAGGGAAAAAAGATATTCCACTTTAAAGCAAAGCTACCTAATCATATGTTTTCATGGAAATGTTTTGCCATGAGACAGTTCCTGGGGAGAAGCTTCATCTACAAGAGCCACTCAAAACCACAGCACTGGACACGAGCTCTGCAGCACTGGGAATTGGCTCAAATACTCTGAGGTCCCACTGGCCACATGCTACACAACCAGAGGCACCCACCAAGGCTCCCATCACTGCCTCAGGTAGCCATCTGACAAACCGCCTTCTACATCATCCAGCCTGCTCCAAACGAACGTGACTGGTACAGCCATTTATCCCATGGAAACACAGAAGGCGCTGCCCAGCTCAGGGCACGGCGTGCCCAGCCTGCAGCTTGGTGGCCAGCGAGCCAGGCGGGATGGGGCACACGGGCAGGGAGCCCTGGGACACCTCAGTCAGCCTCACACCAAGCTGTGCCCACGGGGCAGGACACGGCTCCTGGCACCACACCACGTCACCACGCTACAGACCTCGTGGAGCCCTGGGGTGCCCTGGGGATCAGCACCTGTCTTTGGCTCAAGGGGCTCTGGCCAGAGCCTTCTCCACGAGCCCTGTCTTCTCCCCTCCTCATCTCACCTGCTCCCCTGTGAATACCAACCCCTTTTCCCCTCCTCTGCAGCCTCTTAGTTCTCCAAGAACCAACAGCAAGAGCTGCCACAGAAAACAAAACGATGGCCATCACTGCTCCACGTCGGGCTGCAGGCATCAGCCAGCCATCTCTGTCACCAGCACCCAGCCACAAGCCCATGGCTGTCGGGGACGTAGCCAAGTCTCCAGCCCTCCTCAGGAGCCCCACTGAGACCCACAGCAGCTCCAGAGAACTGCACACAGGGACACAGACCCAGCCCTGCACAGGGCTCTGAGGAACACCCTCCACAGCCTGGATCTGGGCACTGCAGAGGAATTCCATACCTATGTTACTTCAAGATTCGTCATTTTGTTTTCAGAATGACATCTCAAACTCCAGAGTACCAGACGGTGTATCTGACTAATTTCAAGCAAATGTTTCTATTTTGCTGCAAAGTGCATGATTATTTGACAAAAACTTTCTAGAAAGAATGGTTCACTCTTCAGCAACAAAACCTTATACTTTGGATAAGGTTTGGATTTGGTTTCCCAGGCTTGAGCATGTCTCCAGAGCTGCTCCTGTTCGACCACATTTCTCCCTGCTACCCAGCCACACAGACAACAAGCTTTTGTTTTCAAAGCATTTTAGGTAATTAACTCAAGAATAGTTTTTATTTAAAACAAACATACACACATAAGCCTCTCCTAGCACAAACTTCATCAGATAGTGTCAGCAAGCATGGTTTAATAGCATGATATTGAAAAGTAATTTTACTACTAGCTAGAAAAGTCTGAAGACTGCAGAGGATATATTTAGATGTGTATAAATAGACAACACTCGGTGATGTCTGGTCCAAAGAGTACAAATCTTCCCTAATGCATGGAATATGCCTGGCCCAAAACGCTTGAGCAGCACTTACACAGCCTTTTCAGCCTGGCTCAGGTTCTGAGCCCGCTAATAGCGAGGCCATTAGAGCAGCGCTCGGGCCCAGCTGCTTGTGCAGGGAATATGCAAAGACTGCTCCATAAAACCCAGCCCGTCACCACATCTGAAAGCACGGGCGGTATCGATCAGCAATGGAAAGCCATTAGCTCTCCAGCCTCTGAACTACCCCCACGTGCCCCAGCAGAGGGACAAGCCCTCCAGGCACCTCGGGATGCTCCACCTACCCAAGGCAGGCACCCCGTGTGCCAAGGCCATCCTTCCCCATGCACCCGCCTTCGCATCCCCTCTAATCTTTCTCAAAAAAATGAGGAAGATCTGTTTTTTCCTTGCCATGCTGCTCAGTCACATCTCTTCTTGGGCTTCCCACATTCCCAGCCAGCCCAGATCCTGGGCTGGGTAGCCACTTCTCAGCCTCCTCTCCCTGGCCCCACTCACACCTTCGATGGCCAACAGGAGCCTCTCCAGACAACAGACCTGCATGAAAAATTCAAACCAAGCCCCTGAGGCACCATCCTGCACAGTCGAGTGCAGCTTCTCTTGGCTGTAAGGATGACAGGAGCACTCAGCCCACCGGCTCTCACTGGGATAGGACAATCTGGAGCCCACTTCCACATCTGCATGTTTTTGGTGGAATGGGTCAATCTCAAGTCCCCTCCAGCACTGGGGAGTGTTTGCTGAACAGGAGAACTAGTTCAGCTTTAACTTGCACTGGGTACTTGACATATCCAGGATTTGCTTCCACTGACTGCCCTGCCATGATAAAACCAAGAATTGCTCTTTCTGAAAGCAGAAAGATGAGGTAATATGCCAGGAGATGTATCTTAGAGAGGCTTGTAACTGGAGGCCAAACTGGCAAACTCTGGTGTGCATTATGATCCAGCCTTACGCATTTAAACACATTTATTATGCATTTAAACAAATGCATAATCCCTTGAGTGCAGTATATATTTAGCAACGTGGATTGGGAAGGTGTTGGGCACGGAGAACACTCAGTCTCTGCTACGGCTGCTTGTGCAAAATCAAACCTGACTCCCAGACCAGCAGTGGAATTGCCAGGCCTGGCACACCTCTACCTGCCAGGACCGACTCTGGAATACCACCGAGCCCACGGGCCAGCTCCGAGGCATGGCCTGTACACAGGACCAGGGTGCCCACTTAGAGTCCTTGTGGCAGCACACACAGCCCCGAGCACCCGGCTCCAGGCGGCTGGATGCAGTCCTGCCACAGCAGGACACACCGGAGCCAGCACACGCAGTCCATCTGGGCAGCACTGCCCCACGCTCCCAGACACAGCCACAGCCAGGATCGCTGCTGCCAGGGCCAGCCCAGACCCCTCCATCTGCAGAGGCACAGCTGGAACCAAACAGGCTTCAATTCCAGGATGGATCCATCTCGCCTCGCCAGTGGGCTGACTGGCTGTGCTGGCCCGAGCAGCCCTGGACACGCAGCGCTCGCCCGAGGATGCTCAGAAGGAACAAGCTGACACCACGTGTCACACAGGAACATGCGAAATGGAAGCGTGGGTGGGAGCACCACCAGCACGACAGCACGATGGCCAAGGGCAGGGACACCCAGCCTGTCCATTCCACGGCACGCAGTCAAAGGCCACACGGGGCTGGGCTTGGCTGGGGGCACCTGCTGTCCCACCCCCGGCCTCCAGGACTGCTGAGGCCGAGTTCATGACCACAGCTGGAACCAACACATGCCTCTGTTCCACACACACAACATAATGAGTGCCCCGGAGATGCAACAGACTGGAAGGGAGGAAGGGAAGAGCTGCTGTCCCAGATGCAGAGGAACCGCAGAGCCGGTGTTCCCCAGTCCATGCTGGGGAGGACCAGCCCGGGAGAGGCTTCCCCAGCGCAGCTGGCCCAGCCATGCCCGCTCCCGCACGGCAGCCGGGCTCCCGCAGCCGCGAGGGCTGATGCTCCGACACCAACATGGCTGCGAGGCTCCGCCGCTTCTCCGCCGCTGCTCTGCCATCTCCCCAACGGGAACCTTCCGGCGGGGAAGGGCTATTCTGTCCTACATTTCTTCTCCCGCACACAGCGGTGCTCGCCACGGAGGGGGCGCAGGGGACGGAGGAGAGGGGGGCGCAGCCGCATCCCGGGACGCAGGGGACCGCGGCGGCCCTAGGGAGAGAGCCGCGGGGAGAGCGGTGTGCGTGCGGCGGCCAGGGGCGGTGGGACGGGGCGGGGGGAGCCGCGGGGCTCCTGCACCGTCCGGCAGAGCCCCGCACCCTCTGAGCCCCCCCGAGAGCGCCCCGGGATGGCTCCGCGAACAGCGGCGCCTCCGCCCGCCCGGGCAGCGCCGCAGCGCCAGCGGTGCCGGGTAACCGGGCGGCGGCGGCAGCGGCATCGCGGCGCGGAGGGGGCGGCGGCCGCGGCACGGGCGGCCCCGCAGCATCGCAGCCTGGCAGCATCTCCGGCCCCGCAGCATCCCCAGCCCAGCCCAGCCGCCCCGCCGCTCCGCGCTCCCCGCGACCGCCGCCCTCCCGGGAAGGGCGTCGTCCCGGTGCCCCCGCCGCGCCGTGGGGTCGTCCTGACCGGGACGTTCGGCACCGGCCGGGCCGCCCCTCACCCCCCCCGCCCCGTCCCCTGGGCCGGTACCGCGGTGCAATGCAGATGTGCCGGGCGCGACTCCCCTCGCGTTACCTGGTGCCTCCGGGGACGGGCGGCGGCCGGAGCGCGTCCCCTGCGGGTGCGGCCGCGGCCGGGCCCCGGCGGGCTGCGGGCTCTGGCGGCAGGCGGGCTGCCCGCCGCTCCGCCCCGA